>NC_091980.1:36760932-36810932 GCF_044704955.1 Pristiophorus japonicus
ATTAAGAACCATTGTTAAAAGCTCGATTGACAGAAAATTCTGTTTGAGTAGATATTGATATATTAGTTTCCCCCTTTTACAGATTTCCTGTGTCACAAGTCATTGCTCAGATGGAAAGTGAGAGATTCAGCCTTATCTCAGACACTTGCCAATACCACATTGCAGCATAGCCATGTAAACACGCTGTCTGATTCTCCAACCCACATCCTTTGTAAGCAGGTATTGCTATCATCACCAATTTACTGAGCAGAGGTTGAAGCATATCAGTTGAACTGTATCATTTCGAGCATAAGAATGAAGCATAAGGCCCGGTCAACTGATGGATAAGTTGCTGCTGTTGGAACCATATTATATGTACAACCACTTTGAGAATTGATTATGCAGTGGGTTGGCATCGCAGTACACAAGATTGAATTTTTTTCATTGTTGCTGATATTAATTGGACAGTAGAGGTAAGTGAAGGGGATAAGGGAATGGAGTCCCTACAATGTGTAAAGCAATCCTTTCTAAACCAATATGTAACAAACCCAACAAGGGAGGATTTGCTATTGGATCTAATAATAGGGAATGAACCAGAGCAGATAAGAGAAGTAAAAGTAGCAGAACATCGAGGCAATAGTGATCATAATATAATACGCTTCAAGATGATAATTGAGAAGGACATAATGAATATGAAAACTAGGATAATAGATTGGAGAAGAGCTGATTTTGAAGGGCTGAGAATAGAACTTGAAAGATGAAAATGGGCAACAATATTGGCATAAAATGATGTAGAACAGTATGCGAAACATTTAAAACAGTGTTCAACAGAGTGCAGGAACAACATATTCTTCCAAAAAGGAAAGAACAAACTAAACACTAATGAGACTCCATGGGTGAATAAAGCCATAAGGTAACAATTGAGGATAAGCTAAGAGGCATGCATTAAGTACATAGACAGCAGGGGAGTGTATGATAAGAGAAGTCAAAAGAACAATTCGGAAGTCAAAAAGGAACTATGAAACTTAAATTATCAAGGAACATAAAACAAAATAGTAATATATTTTACAGGCACATCAATAAAAAAGGATGGGAATGGGGCCATTAAGGGATAGACAGGATAATACCACAGATAATGATAGAGAGATGGCAGAAATATTAAATAATTATTTTGCTTCAGTATTTACCAGGGAGATGGAACATGTGGACATGACATTGGAGGATGAGATTAATAATGAGATAAGTACATTTAAAATAAAAAAAGAGGATATATTAAATAAACTAATCAAACTCAAAGATGGTAAAACCCCTGGTCGGGATGGATTGGATCCACGCATTTTAAAAGAATCTAGGGAAGAGGCAGCAGAGGCCTTTCTACACATATTTAATAATTCATTAGAAAAATGTTAGTGCTAGAGGACTGGCGGATAGCTAATATAATACCTAAGTAGCTAATATAATACCTATATTTAAGAAGGGAATTATAGACCAGTCAGGAGAAAATAGAAGAACATCTGGACACTAAAATATAATAATGAAAAGTCAGCATGGATTTCAAAAGAGAAAGTCTTGCTTGACCAACCTCAGTGAATTTATTGAAGAGGTAACAGCGAGAGTAGACAAAAATAATGCAGTAGATGTAATTTATCTAGATTTTCAAAAGGCCTTCATTAAGGTACCCCATAAATGGATTGATGAACAAGTCAGCGAACGTGGAGTTGGAACAAGTAGCAGAATGGATAGCTAGCTCTGACAGAAAGCAGAGAGTACAGGTAAAAGATCACTGTTCACAGTGGCAGGGGGTGGGTAGTGGTGTTACCACTGTTGTTCACAATTTATAATAATGATTTAAACTTTGGAATCAAAAACACTATTTCTAAATTTGTGGATTACATCAAATTGGGGGAAGGGGGGATAGTCAATACTGAGGAAGACAGCAACAAATTACAGGAGGACATTAATAAACTTGCAGAATGGGCATATAATTGGCAAATTAAGTTCAACGCAGATAAATGTGATGTATTACATTTTGGTAGGAAGAATAGTGAGGTCACTTATTACTTGAAAGGTGACAGTCTAAGTGGGGTAGAGGAAAAAAGGGATCTCGGAGCACAAATACACAATTGCTAAAAGTTGCGACACAGGTTAGCCAGGACATAAAAAAGCAAACCAAGCACTTGGGTTTATTTCTAGAGGTATAGAATTAAAAAGTAGGGAGGTTATGCTAAACCTGTATCGAACCTTAGTTAGACCACATTTAGAGTACTGCGTACAGTTCGGGTCGCCATATTATAAAAAGGATATCGAAGCACTTGAGAGGGTGCAGAGAAGATTTACATGGATGATACCAGAAATGCGAGGATATACATATCAGGAAAGGATGAACAGGCTCGATCTCTTTTCTCTTGAAACAAAGAAGGCTGAAGGGTGACCTAATAGAGGATTTCAAAATTCTCATCCTTATTTTCAAATCCCTCCTTGGCCTCGCCCCTCCCTATCTCTGTAATCTCCTCCAGCCCCACAACCTCCCGAAAAGTCTGCGCTCCTTTAATTCTGCCCTCTTGAGCATCACTGATTACAATCACTCAACCATTGGTGGCCGTGCCTTCTGTTGCCTAGGCCCCAGGTTCTGGAACTCCTTGCCTAAACCTCTCCACCTCTTATTCCTCCTTCAAGACGCTCCTTAAAAAATAGCTCTTTTGACCAAGCTTTTGGTTATCTGCACTAATTTCTACTTCTGTGGCTTGGTGTCAATATTTTTTATCTCATAATACTCCTGTGAAGGGCCTTGAGACATTTCACTACATTAAAGGCGCTATATAAATACAAGTTGTTGCTGTCTTTAATATTATGAAAGGTTTTGATAGAGTGAATACAGAGAGAATGTTTCCACTTGTGGGGAAGAGCATAACAAGAGGATATCAATATAAGATAGTCACCAAGAAATCCAATAGGGAATTCAGAAGAAACTTCTTTAACCAAAGAATGGTGAGAATGTGGAACTTGCTACCACAGAGAGTGGTTGAAGCGAATAGCATGGATGCATTTAAGGGGAGGCTCGACAAGCATATGAGGGAGAAGGGAATGGAGGGTTATACGGATAGATTTAGATGAGGAAAGATGGGAGAAGGCTCGAATGGAGCATAAACGCCAGCATGGTCTGGTTGGGCCGAATGGCCTGTTTCTGTGCTGTATATTCAGAGACGTGGTCCATATACAGATAATACCTCAAATCGCTAGAGAAATACTACCAACGATGTCTCTGCAAGATCCTGCAAATCCCCTGGAAGGACAGACGCACCAACATAAGCATCCTCGAACAAGCCAACATCCCCAGCATCGAAGCACTGACCACACTCGACCAGCTCAGTTGGGCGGGCCACATTGTTCACATGCCTAACACAAGACTCCCAAAGCAAGCGCTCTACTCGGAACTCCTACACGGCAAGCGAGCCCCAGGTGAGCAAAGGAAAAGTTTCAAGGACACCCTCAAAGCCTCCTTGATTATGTGCAACATCCCCGACACCTGGCCAAAGGCCGCCCTAAGTGTAGGAAGAGCATCCTGGAGGATGCTGAGCACGAACAGTCTCGTCGCCGAGAGCATGCAGAAAGCAACTGCAGGCAGTGGAAGGAGCGTGCAGCAAGCCAGTCCCACCCACCCTTTCCTTCAACAATTGTCTGTCGCACCTGTGACAGAGACTGTAATTCACGTATTGGACTGTTCAGTCACCTAAGAACTCACTTTTAGAGTGGAAGCAAGTTTTCCTCGATTTCGATGGACTGCCTGTGATGATGATCCTATGAAATCCGATGTTGTGGTGTTGAAATGCTCATTCAATGGTAGATAGGCTGGTTTTGCTGTCATTAAGAATGGTTTCTTTGGGGTCAAGTTTCGGCCTGAGTTGCTCCTATTTTTTTGGAGCAACTAGTTTAGAATGGAGTATCTCAGAAATTGCAATTCTCGGCATTTAGTTTGCTCCAGTTCTAGTCAGTTGGAACAGTTTCATTTTAGAACAGATTTTTTTTTTCAAAAGGGGGCGTTTCCGGCCACTTGCGCCTGTTTTGTAAGTTTAGGCAGTAAAACCTTACTCCAATGTAACTTAGAATGGAGTAAGTGCAGATTTTTGTACGCTTAGAAAAACCTTGCCTACACTTAGAGAATCAGGCGTAGGTGATGTGGGGTGGGGGAGGAAGGGAAGTAATTAAATTTTACAAGCATTCAACAGTCTCACTGATGCAAATAAAGAGCCATCCTGAATAAAAAATTATAAATAAAGCAAATAAAAAATATAGAATTTTCCTACCTGTGTGAAGCAGCAGCAGCAGCCTTCGAGCTGCGGAGCTTCAGGTCTTTCAAGCAGGAGACAGGGGCGGCATCAGTGGCTCGACAGCAGCCGAAGATGCAACAAGCAGTATTCGAGCTGCGGAGCTTGAGACCATTCGGCCAGGAGAAAGGGGAGGGACACGGTTGGGGCCACACACACAGGCAACGCAGCAGCCTCCACAGCTGTGAATTTATTTTTATAGGCTGCAGGCCATTCGGCCAGGAGACAGGGTAGGTGTACAAAGCACCGGGAGAGAGAGCCAGCCAGGCAGCCAGTTTAAAAGTTAAATTTGTAATTCAAGTATGGGTGCTGCATTATCAACACCACGGATTATGCAATGGTTCGCCATTAATTCACTGCATAGGAGAGAATTGATTAGAGCTCACCGCACCAGGAACATCATAGCCCGTAGACTGATGGGCAGGAGACCTTACCCACGTCGGCAATATCGAGCCAGACGCTCGTATCTGGACATGAGCGAGGCTGATTGTGTCAAAAGGCTGCATTTCCGCAGAGGAGTTGTCAATGAGATCTGTGATATGCTGAGAGCAGATTTGCAGCCCAGAAGCAGAACACCAACTGCCTTGTCTGTTGAAGTGAAGGTAACAGCTGCACTTGCCTTCTATGCTTCGGGATCGTTTCAGTCTACAATTGGAGATGTGTGCACCATCTCTCAACTTGCAATACATGCCTGCGTTTACCAGGTCACGGCTGCATTGTATGCGCAGAGGAATGACTTCATCAAGTTCCCAATGACCGCACAAGCCACCCATGACAGGGCTGTGGGCTACTTCAGGATTGCTGGCTTCCCAAAGGTACAGGGCTGCATTGATTGTACCCACATCGCCTTGCGAGCACCTGTGGAGGATTCCAAGCAGTACAGGAATAGAAAAGGTTTCCACTCCATCAATGTGCAGCTCGTGTGTGACGACAAGCAGCGCATCATGTCAGTCGATGCGAGATACCCTGGCAGCACTCATGATGCGTTCATCCTACGCGACAGCGTTATATCTGACATGTTTGAGTAGGAGCCAGAAGGGCAGAGCTGGTTACTGGGAGACAAAGGGTACGGCCTGGCCACCTGGCTCATGACGCCCCTACGCGTGACACGGACGGAAGCTGACCGTCAATACAACATGGCGCACAATGCGACGCGCAGGATCATTGAGAGGACCGTTGGCATCTTGAAACAGTGTTTCCAATGCCTGGACCATTCTGGAGGCCACTTGCAATACTCTCCTCAGATTGTTGGTCACTTCACTGTTGTGTGCTGCATGCTGCATAACTTAGCCATCATGAGGCAGCAGGAGCTGGTAGTGGAACCAGAAGACCCACATGAGGGGTCAGTGCCTGATGATATCAATTTGGAAGACCAGGATGAGGAGGATGTCGACGATCAGGAAAGCATGCAAGTGCCTGATGCCGGAGCACGAGGTCGGAGGAGGGCCGTCCATCGTGCTCCTTTAACGATTACTCAAGCCCTGCGCCAGCAGCTCATCCGTGAACGCTTCAATTACTGATGCCTGAGGGCTCTGCGACCACTGTTGCGCATGGACATGTTTATTTTTTGCAGTTGTTCCTACGTTGTGTTACATAGAAACATAGAAACATAGAAAATAGGTGCAGGAGTAGGCCATTCGGCCCTTCTAGCCTGCACCGCCATTCAATGAGTTCATGGCTGAACATTCAACTTCAGTACCCCATTCCTGCTTTCTCGCCATACCCCTTGATCCCCCGAGTAGTAAGGACCTCATCTAACTCCTTTTTGAATATATTTAGTGAATTTGCCTCAACAACTTTCTGTGGTAGAGAATTCCACAGGTTCACCATTCTCTGGGTGAAGAAGTTCCTCCGCATCTGTTACTGGAACATGATTCAGTTTTAATGAAAAAATATTTTATTGAAAAGTTAACGTCACTGTAATAAAATATTTGTTGTATCAAACTTTACTTTTTAATATGACTTTTGAAGATCACTTAAAAACTTTAAGATCACTTATAAACTTGTAAAGTTACAAATGTTACAAAACAATTTCAATGTGAAAAATCTTACACTCTTAAGATCACTTAAACTTCAGGATAATTTTTTAGGTGCAAAATTAAATAAGATACAAAATGTGAGAGCATTTACACTATAAGATCACTTGAAAACCCTAAGATCACTGAAAAGTTGTAAAGTTACAAAACTTACAAAACAATTTCAATTTGAAAAACGTTACTACAGTTACATCAAGAACAAGAACAAAAGCAGCAAAGAAAGGCTGCAACCATCTCTCATCCACATCTCAGTGAATGTTCACTTCCTCTTTGGGGTGTCATTTGAGTGGCTGGACTGTGTGCCCTTATTATTGTAGCAGCTACCTCACCCAGGCCCTCCCTGACAGCCTGTGTTGTCGATTGCACTCTCTCGGACATTCCCCCCCTAAGTTCCCGTGTCATTACTGCTATTTCTCCCGTCAGGACTGTCAACTCTTCACCCACTGCACTGACGCCACCGATGAGTGGTCGGGTAAGCTCATTGGTCTCCATACCCAATGCCACAACCTGAGCCGCATCTGTTGCACGCTGCATCTCAGGAGAGCGTGTCTCCAATCTCCTTCTCCTCTGCCTGGGTCTGCCTGGCGGCACCACTACACTGGGAGGCGCGGGCAGGGACAGTGGGATGCTCGGTGTTCCCAACAGCAGCACTAGAGTGGGAGGCATGGGCTGGGATGGTGTGGCCCTGGGTCTTGCATCCGGCAGCACTCGAGTGCGAACCATGGGCTGGGATGGCGGGTTACTGGGTGTAAACTGCTCCATGATATCACCAGCACCACTGGGACCCGCAACGTCGGAATCAAAACCATGAAAGGTGGAACCAGAACCTCTGCGAGTGGGAGGCGCAGGCTGGGACGGTGGGGCACTGGCATTAAACTGCTGCATTACACCAGCAGCACCACTGGGACCCGCAATATCGGAATCAAAACCATCGAAGGTAGAACCAGAACCTATGCAAGGGGTTGAAATTCTGATGCCCCTTAATGTGGGCTCATAAACATTAATTTGGAAGGTCACCCCTATAGACATTTCAGTCATCGCCGCCTGCAGCCAGTCTGGATCGTCCGCATCTGGTTCTACTGGTTCTTGTTCTGGATCTTCAGGATCGGCATCATCATCTTCTGCAAAATATATCAGAACAGTCAAATGTTTAACAGCAAAGGAGGGGGCAAGATGGGTGGCATGAGTACTCTCACACATAGCAGGTCAGGCAGCAGGTTGATTTGAAGGGCCACGATGCATTTTCAGGACTTACCCTCTTCCTCGCATGCGGGCCCAGCTTGTGCTGTACTGATTGCTTTTCTCCATCTACGACTCATCATAGCAGCTACCCTTTGTTCCAAGGGTGTCAGTAGATGCAGATTGGGCGTGCCTCCTCCTGTCCGAGTTGCTTCCCTTTTGTTGTGGGCCAATTTCTTCTGCAAAGAGTAAAATATAACTTTTTACAGAGTGCGTCTTTCTGTAGGGTGGGACATACAGATAGTCACATTACAATTGCGATTACATTAAAAAATGAAAATATTATTAACACTAACTACTTGACTAAGGTCGTGCCATTTTTTTTTACACTGGCTTCCAGATCTCATGGTATGCACCACTGCGCAGTAATCTTCTGCAACTTGGTTCCAGCGTTTCTTCATTTCTTTAGGTGACACTTTATGCGACCTCTGATGCTGATATCCAGCTCCTGCCATCTCTGCTCAATGACATTGACTAATATCTCCACTTCCTCATGCAAGAAATTCTTTGTTCTTGGTGGACATTGTTCCATTGCTGTATTGAATTGACACTCTTATTTTTCAAAACACACAGTCCTTATTTTGCATTCACCTATGCAGCACCTGTTCTGGAAGTTTAGCAGTGAAAAGCAGCACTCACTGATTTCAGCAGGTGATTTCTTCAACAAAAAAATCACCAAGATTCAATCCCAAGCCTTTCCACAGCTCCACAAAACCAATCAGCACTTTTCCTCCTGTATCTTTAAAAATGGCCGAGTGCCAATGTTTGTAACCTATTGCGTGTGCATGCGCGCTCCAACGCGCACGCGCAGGGCTGCCGGCACGACGTCCTCGGATGAGAGTTAGCCCCGCCCCCCTGCACTTTCAAAATCGGCGTGACGCTGTGGCTCCGCCCCCCGCTGATCTCTGCCGAGCTCCGAGGAACCTGCTGGGAGGCCGTGAATGCCTCCATGAGTTTTTGATGCGCTTTTGGGTGCGAAAAACGGGCGTGGATATCGGGGCTGCGCCGTTCTTGGCGTGCCCCAAAACTTGAGGCCTCTGTGGGCAAGTATTGTTCAGTTAGTTAGATACTGGACTTTCACTTCCAGAACTAGAGTTAAAATTCCAAGCTGATTGGATGAAAGTCTGCTGTGAAGACTCACTATCAGGCTCCTTTTAATTGCGAATTAAATTATACAGCGTTAATCCACAGCTTGAGGTCACAGTGCCAAATTGCTCCTAATTGGCATTCATGTGTAGATGGGCTACTGGTGTAAGAAATAGAAAATAATCACATTGATGAAGGAGGAGGGTGTAACCTTTTGAGGTTAGAATAGATCAAAAGAAGCTTTACTCTGCATCTAACCTGGCATGCTTGATGTTGACATTGAATGTTCAAAATTGATTATTTTCTGGCACTAACTCACACACTGTGAGGAGTACGAAGAAAAGTTTGGAGCCAAAACAACCTAGATTTAACCTTTCTGTAGAAAGAAGGATCAGATGTAGAGGCTGTTGCTTTTTTTCCCTAAATGTTGCCAGTGCTTGTTGATCAAAGAAATGTATGTCTTTCATTCTTTTCTGTGTTTTTTTAAATTTTGGTTTAATTACGTCTTGCTTTCTTGTGTGTGAAATGGAAAGTGCGTTCAAGCATGTTCGTATTTGTAAGAAATTGATGGCAGCAAATGCCACCATTGCTTATGTTGCACGCCTTAGTTATTGTGAATATTGAATAAATAATTTAATTTTAAAGCAGTTCAGCCGTGATTTTTGATACGCTTTAATGCTTCATATTGTCCCTGGAATCAAAAGCTGAATTTTGAGCAGGACCTGTAAGGTCTTGTAACAAAGCTATTTGCCTGTGTGTCCATGTTCTTAGCTCATCACCGGACTAAACAATGTTTTCCCGTATACTCTGGGTGATTCTACGAATATCTTTTCTCCATAACCCCACAGGACTGAAAACAGCCCAAGAGAAGTAGAGGGAAAATGTTCAAATATTTGCCAAAGGGTAGAGAGTTACAACAGTTCACTCTGGTTGTCTATCACTCCTGGGCTCACTGACCTATATTGCCTCTCAGTGCACTAATGTCTCAAATTTAAAATTCCTATTCATGTGTTCACATCAATCCAGGGCCTCGACCCTTCCTATATGTTTAGCCTCCACCAGCCCTACAATCCTCAAAGTATGCTGCATTCTTCCAATTCTGGTCTCTTGTGCATCCACAAATTCCTTTGCCCCACCACGGAAGAAGACACAAAAAATCTCTCGGAGATAGTGGAGAACCAAGGGTCAAGCGAGAATGAGGAACCAAAAGAAATCAGTATTAATAAAAAAAAATTATACTGGAGAAATTAATGTGACTGAAAGCCAATAAATCCTCTGGACCTGATGGCCTTCATCCTAGGGTTTTGAAAGAGGTGGCTAGAGAGATAGTCGATGTATTGGTTGTCACCTTCCAAAATTCCATAGATTCTAGAACGGTTCTGCAGATGTAACCCAGCTATTTAACACAGGAGGGAGAGAGAAAATGGGGAACTACAGACCAGTTAGCCCGACATCAGTCGTAGGGAAAATGCTAGAATCTATTATTGAGGATGTTGTAACAGGGCACTTCAAAAATAATAATAGAATTGGGCAGAGTCAACATGGATTTACAAAAGAGAAATTATGCTTAACAAATCTGTTCAGGTTTTTTGAGGTTGTAATTAATAGAATAGTTGAGGGGGAGCCAGTGGATGTGGTGTATTTGGATTTTCAGAAGGCATTCGATAAGGTGCCACATAAGAGGTTATTAAATAAAATTAAGGCTCTTGGGATTGGAGGTAATATACCAGCATGGATTGAGGATTAGTCAATGGACAGAAAACATAGAGTAGGAATAAACGGGTCATTTTCGGGTCGGCAGGCTGTAACTAGTGGGGTGCGGCAAGGATTGGTACTTGGGGCCCCAGCTATTCACAATCGATATCAATGATTTGGATGAGGGGATCAAATGTAATATATTTAAGTTTGCTGATGATGCAAAGCTAGGTAGGAATGTAAGCTGTGAGGAAGATGCAGAGAGGCTTCAAGGGGATATATATATACAGGCTAAGTGAGTGGGTAGGATCATAGCAAATGGAATATAATGTGGAGTAGTGTGAAGTTATCCACCTTGGTAGGAAAAATAGAAAAGCAGAGTATTTTTTAAATGGTGAGAGATTGGAAAATGTTGGTGTTCCTTGCACACGAGTCACTGAAAGTTAACATGCAGAGAGAGCAAGCAATTAAGAAAGCAAATGGTATGTTGGCCTTTATTACAAGAGTATATGAGCATAAGAGTAAAAACGACTTACGGCAATTATGTAGGGCCCTGGTGAGACTGCACCTGGAGTATTGTGTACAGTTTTGGTCTCCTTACCGAAGGAAGGATATACTTGCCAAAGAAGGAGTGCAACGAAGGTTCACCAGACTGATTCCTGGGATGGGAGGGTATTGTCCTATGAGGAGAGATTGAGTAGACTCGGCCTATATTCTCAAGAATTTAGAAGAATGAGAGGTTGAAACATACAAAATTCTTACAGGGTTTGACAGTGTAGATGCAAGGAGGATGTTTCCTCTGGCTGGGGAGTCTAGAACCAGGTGTCACAATCTCAGAATAAGGGGTCGGCCATTTAGGACTGAGATGGGGAGAAACTTCTTCACTCAGAGGTTAGTGAATCTTTGGAATTCTCTACCCCAGAGAACATAAGAACATAAGAATTAGGAACAGGAGTAGGCCATCTAGCCCCTCGACCCTGCTCCGCTACTCAACAAGATCATGGCTGATCTGGCCGTGAACTCAGCTCCACTTACCCGCCCGCTCCCCATAACTCTTAATTCCCTTATTGTTAAAAATCTATCTATCTGTGATTTGAATACATTCAATGAGCTAGCCTCAACTGCTTCCCTGGGCAGAGAATTCCACAGATTCACAACCCTCTGGGAGAAGAAATTCCTTCTCAACTCGGTTTTAAATTGGCTCCGCTGTATTTTGAGGCTGTGCCCCCTAGTTCTAGTCTCCCCGATCAGTGGAAACAACCTCTCTGCCTCTATCTTTTCTATCCCTTTCATTCTTTTAAATGTTTCTATAAGATCACCCCTCATCCTTCTGAACTCCAACGAGTAAAGACCCAATCTACTCAATCTATCATCATAAGGTAACCCCCTCATCTCCGGAATCAGCCTAGTGAATCGTCTCTGTACCCCCTCCAAAGCTAGTATATCCTTCCTTAAGTAAGGTGACCAAAACTGCACGCAGTACTCCAGGTGCGGCCTCACCAATACCCTGTACAGTTGCAGCAGGACCTCCCTGCTTTTGTACTCCATCCCTCTCGCAATGAAGGCCAATATTCTATTCGCCTTCCTGATTACCTGTTGCAAACTAACTTTTTGGGATTCATGGCTTCGGAGTCACTTTGACCCCTCCCCCTGCGTTTGTCGTCAAGATACAGAAGAAGCTGGTGGACTTCTTCTGGAACAACAGGAAGCACTGGGTCTCTGCCGCGGTCTTGAGTCTCCCGCTTAAGGAAGGCGGTCAGTCGTTGGTGTGCGTCAGCACCCAGCTCGCGACTTTCCATCTTCAGACCCTGTAGAGATACCTTTACGTCGAGCCCCCTCCTAGGTGGTGTGCTCTGGCGACGTATTTCTTCCGCCAGCAGCGCGACCTCAATTACGACACGCAGCTCCTGTTTGTGAACTTGGGGGGTGTCAGGACCGCCCTCCAGGAGCTGCCTGTCTTTTACAAGGAACTCATCAGGGTCTGGAACAAAGTCTCCACCAAGCGCAGCTCTCCGCCGGCTGGAGTGGCGGCTGTCCTGTAGGAGCCGCTGCTCGGGAATCCGTATCTCCACGACCGACGTTTTATGTGGCGGTCGGAAGAGAGGGCTGTGGCTGGTGAGGTGACCAGGGTCAGGGACCTGCTCGATGGCGGAGGAGCGGGCTGGATGGCGCCAGGCACGCTGGCGCGGCGCCTAAATTTAGCCAACGTCTGCCGCGCGGCCGAAGCCATCGAGTCGCTAAAAACAGCTTTGGGCCCTGACTCTGTTAGGTGCATCGAGGAGGCTCAAGCATGTGGGGAGATCCCGTCCGAACTGACCCCCGTCCGGACGGAATTCCTCATCGGCGCCAAACCCCGGAACCTCCCTCGGGAGCCAACGCCTCACAACTTGAGCCGCCTCGAGGAAATCCCCTCCGTGCGTTTCAGTTCCGCGCGGAGGGGTTTCCTGTACGGGCTGCTCCTGCACACTCTCAACTTTTCCATCCTCGCCGGCCGTCCGGACACGCCATGGCGTACCATCTTGCCGTCCGGAGGAGGCGGGGGTCCCCGATGGAGGGCACTCTATGCGGGAGTCCTCCCACTATTCATCGGGGACTTGGCCTGGAGGGTGGTGCACGGAGCAGTGCCGTGCAACAAATTTTTAAGCCGGTTCACGGACTCCCAGGCCGCCTGCAATTTCTGTGGTCTGGAAGAGTCCGTGTTCCATGTTTTTATGGAATGCACGAGGTTGCAGCCCCTGTTTTATTATTTAAAGGGGCTGCTCCTGAAATTCTGGCTGCACTTCAGTCCCACTCTCCTGATCTTTGGGCACCCTGTGCGGAGGGGAGCGGGTAGGTCTGAGGGCCTCCTCGTAGGACTGCTCCTGGGCACGGCCAAGGATTCCATCAGCCGGTCCAGGCAGCGGGCGGTCGAGGGGGTCGTTCAACCTGACTGCCTGCCTCTCTTCCGCGCATACATCCGCGCCAGGGTGTCCTTGGAGATGGAGCACGCGGTGTCCACCGGTACGCTCGCGGCCTTCCGCGAGAGGTGGGCACCGGAGGGACTGGAGTGCATCGTCACGCCCGGCAACCAAATTTTAATTTGATTTTATGTTTTAAAGTTTAATTTGTTTTAATTGCCAGTGCTTTTAGTGTCCCCCTCCCCTTTTATAGGGGGCACTGGAAAAAATTTGATTTTAGTGCCCAAAAAAAAAAAAACCACAAAAAAGAAAAAAAAGGGCCTTGTAAATGTCTGGTGTGTCATCCAGGTCGGGTGGCATGGTTTAATGTTTTATGTTTTTCAGATAAACTCCAAAAAGAGTTTCATGGCTTTGGAGTCTGTCTTTGAGTATATTCAAGGCAGAGATCGATAGATTTTTTGATATTAAGGGAATCAAGGGATATGGACTAGTGCAGCAAAGTGTTGAGGTAGAAGATCAGCCATAATCTTATTGAATGGCGGAGCAGGCTCGAGGGGCCGAATGGGCTACTCCTGCTCCTAATTCTTATGTTCTTATGCTCTTATTGGCAGCCGTGCCATCAGCTTTCTAGTACCCAAGCTTTGGAATTCTCTCCCTAAACATCTCCGCCTCTCCGCCTCCTCTGTCTCCTCGAAGACATCCCTTAAAACCTACCTCCTTGACCAAACTTTTGATCACCTGTCCTAACTCCTCAAATTTGGCTTGCTGACATGTTTTTTTATCTGATAACGCTTCTGTGAAATGCCTTGGGTGTTTTACTAAGTTAAATATGCTGTAGGGGGTCCTTGTACATGAAACACAAAAAGTTAGTATGCAGGTACAGCAAGTAATCAGGAAGGCAAATGGAATGTTGGCCTTTATTGCAAGGGGGATGGAGTATAAAAGCAGAGAAGTCCTGCTACAACTGTACAGGGTATTGGCGAGGCCACACCTGGAGTACTGCATACAGTTTTGGTCTCCGTATTTAAGGAAGGATATACTTGCATTGGAAGCTGTTCAGAGAAAGTTCACTAGGTTGATTCCAGAGATGAAGGGGTTGACTTATGAGGATAGGTTGACTAGGTTGGCCCTATACATATTGTAGTTCAGAAGAATGAGAGGTGATCTTATTGAAATTTATAAGATAATGAGGGGGCTCAACAAGGTAGATGCAGAGAGGTTATTTCCACTCATAGGGGAAACTAAAACTTGGGGACATAATCTTAGAATAAGGGGTCACCCGTTTAAAACTGAGATGATAAATTTATTTTCTCAGAGGGTTGTAAATCTGTGGAATTCTCTGCCCCAGAGAGCTGTGGAGGCTGGGTCATTGAATATACTTAAGGCAGAGCTCGACAGATTTTTGAGTGATAAGGAAGTAAAGGGTGATGGGGAGCAGGCAGTGAAGTGAAGCTGAGTCCATGATCAGATCAGCCATGATCTTAGTGAATGGCAGAGCAGGCTCGAGGGGACAAATGCCTATTCCTGCTCCTATTTCTTATGTTAATGCAAGTTTTTGTTTGTTGAGACGGTCACATCTCTTCAACTAACAACTACCACTTTCATAGTTGTCTTTCGGTTTGAAGATTCCTGTTGATTGTGATGCCTGATTATACCTCCATGGTGAATGTATCTATCTTGGTTGAGAAGTTTCACATAGATGTGATATCATAGAATGATAGGAAGGCACAGAATAAAAGGAGGCCATTTGGCCATTGTGCCTGTGCCGGCTCTTTGAAAGAGCTACACACTGTCCCATTCCCTTGCCCTTTCTCAAGACCTTTTTAACTTTCAAATACTTATCTATTCCTTTTGAAAAGCTGTTATGAATTCTACTCCCACCAGTTTCCTTCAGGACATTCCACATCCCAACAACCCTTCCACCGGATAAAAGTTTGCTTCACCACTCTCTCTATGACCTTTTGTTTATGGCCTCTGATTACTGATGCACCAGCCCGTGGAAATATGTTTTCCCTATTTACATTATTGAAAGCATTCATCAATTTGAATACTTCTCCACTTAACCTTCTCGTTTCCAATGAAAAGAGTCCTTAGACGCTGTAGCTCCATGCACGTAACTAAAGCTGCTCATTCCTTTTTTATTAACTGCTGCATCCTCTCCATGGGCTTGACATCCTTCCCGAATGTAGGGCACCCAAAACTGGCCACAAAATTCTAACTGCGGCCAAAAGCCATAGTTTGTATAGGTTTAGCATTACCCTTTCAAATCATTGATGCGCCAGCAGGTCGTCTTACATCAACTTAAGGAGTTACAGTAGCTTGATTACCAGTCATCATCATTGGCAGCCCCTCAAAATCGAGGAAGACTTGCTTCCACTCTAAAAGTGCGTTCTCAGGTGACTGAACAGTCCAATATGGGAATTACAGTCCCTGTCACAGGTGGAACAGACAGTTGTTGAAGGAAAGGTTTGCCTTTCGCTACCTGCGCTTGTTTTCTGCATGCTCTCAGTGTCGAGACTCGAGGTGCTCAGCGCCTTCCCAGATGTTCTTCCTCCACTTGGGGCAGTCTTTGACCAGGGACTCCCAGGTGTCGGTGGGGATGTTGCACTTAATCAAGGAGATTTTGAGGGTGTCCTTGAAATGTTTCCTCTGCCCAACTGGGGCTCGCTTGCCATGTAGGAGTTCCGAGTAGAGCGCTTGCTTTGGAAGTCTTGTGTCAGGCATGGGGACAATGTGGCCCGCCCAACGGACGGAGCTGGTTGAGTGTGATCAGTGCTTTGATGCTTGGGGATGTTGGCCTGATTACCAGTGTGCCCTGGCTGTCTGCAATAGCTGCTCCAACTTCCTCTGAAACTTGAAGGACAATGAATTGCACTCGCGCACCGGCACACTGCAACAGGTGTCCCACACGCTCGTGCAATCAGTGCTGCGGGGAACGTCGAGATGGTCGATTTGTGGTGCGAGTTAACATTACATCTGTCGATTTGCGCACCCTTCACCAGCCTTGGATACAAATCCTCCCTCCAGGTAGACAAGACTGCTTCAGTAGCTGCCGTGGTGTGTATTGAATGCTGAAGCATACTATCACTCGGGCTGAGCTGACACAGCATGGTTCCACCAACAGATTGCCTGCTTGCTAGGTCTCAGTGAGGGAAGTGCAGCTCTACTGGAGTGAACGTTGGCTGTTCCATGTCAGGGTTTCAGGCAGAATTGATGACGCTATTGCTGTAAATTCATGAAAGTTGTATCACAAGGCAATCCATTTATTAAAGAGTGCTGCATTTTTAAATATTCCTTTTACTCTTTCTCCCTGTTTTACTGGGTTGCCATACTTCCACATTTATCTTTGAATGTTGGGATTTGCTCCCGCCGAACTATATTCTCCACATATCCCTTCTCCCCTGAAGGTAACTATTTTCCTGGATACAGTTTCACCTACAGCCGACTTCCAATGCTTTGCCTTGGAGTCTAAATTTTGTGTGTGAACCTAGAGTTCAGACAGTGTTTGGTGGCGTGCTATTTGAACACGTAGGCCATCATGGTGGAGCCCAATATCATCTCCAGCCCCACACAGACAAGAGTAGGAACTCTGGCTGACAATGTTTTGGTGCCCTGCCTAGCACAGGGACGTTATGGCCAGTTGTATCCTCACCTGCTGTTCCTGCTGAGATCAGATAAATCGGACGAGGGATTGTACCCGAGGCCTTCATGTTCTGTATATGCTTTGGTACAACATCAAATTATAACATGGCAATAGGACTATTGGTCCAGCAAGTCCCTGCTGGTGTTTATCTTTCACATAAGCAGTCTTTTCCCATATTGTTTTATTCCACTTTCCTTTAACTGTCATGTATCTTACATTATTATATATAACTGTATCCTAACATGCTATACATGACTGTAATAAGATATGACCTGTAACCACCAGCATACCTTACCACCAGGGGTGCACTTGCAAGAGACAGGTATATAAGGACAGGTCTCAGGCAAGTACAGCATTCCAGAGCGGTGAAATAAAGGTGCAGGTCCAGAGTGACCTTGACTTCACTACATGCCTCGTATGAATCTGTACTGAGGGGACAGGACTTTACAGTGGCGACGAGCTACGGGATTACAGAATCCACAGAATGGCGAACAACGGATCAGATGAAAAGTACGATGCTGGAGACAATTGGAAGGATTTTATAGAAAGGCTCCAGCAAAGCTTTGTAACCAAAGACTGGTTAGGAGACGACAAAGCAGACAAGAGAAGAGCCCATCTCTTGACCAGCTGTGGCTCGAAAACATACGCTTTAATGAAGAATCTGCTGGCACCTGAGAAACCAGCAAGCAAGTCGATTGAAGAATTGAGCACACTGGTAAGAGACCACCTGAAGCCAGCGAGCAGCCTACACATGGCCAGACACAAGTTCAACAACTACAGACGCTGTGTGAGCCAGAGCATACCCGACTTCATGGTGGAACTTCGGAGGTTGGCTAGTTTATGTGAGTACTCCGATGAACTGAGGAGAGAAATGCTGAGAGACTTTTTCATTGAAGGAATAGGCCACGCAGGCATATTCCGAAAGCTCATAGAGACCAAGAACCTGACCTTAGAGGCAGCAGCACTGGTTGCACAGACATTATTGGTAGGGGAAGAAGAAACGAAGTTGATTTACAATGTTGGTACGACAACTAACGAAATATCGGAACAAGAAGTTCACAGCATTAAACAAGCTGCTACCCCCACACACAGACAAAACCGGGAGAACAGGCTCTCGACAGCAGACAGTCGAGCCAGAAGCCATCAAGGGCCACAGGAACGGCCGTTCATACCTCATCAACCCACAATGCGAGCAATCAACTACAAACTGAGAGAAGCTCAAGAGAGATCAGTCAGACGCAGCTCATTCTTTGCAAGCAGTCAGTGCTGGAGGTGTGGGGGTGGGCACTCGTCAAGGGAATGTCGATTTTAGCAGGCTGTTTGCAGAAATTGTGAATATACAGGGCATTTGGCCCGCATGTGCAAAAAAACGGCAGCTCGGCTGGTATACGAATCGGATGGGTCGGAAAGCGGACCAGAAGACGGTGGGGACAGTACCCGGGACACCGATGTACAGCGGGTCAACATGATCAATGGCCGCTGCTCCTACAATAGGACGCCTCCTATAATGATGAGGGTCCTACTCAATGGGATACCTGTCAACATGGAGCTGGATATGGGAGCGAGTCAATCTCTCATGGGCGCTCAACAATTTGAACAACTGTGGCCGCATAAAAGAGACAGACCAAAACTCATAAGGGTCGACACCAAACTAAGGACCGATACCAAAGAAATCGTACCAGTTCTCGGGAGCACCATGCTCTCTGTCACACACAAAGGGACAGTGAACCGACTTCCCCTGTGGATTGTCCCCGGAGACCCCCCAGCACTGCTGGGGAGAAGCCGGCTGGCAAAACTAAACTGGAAATGGGATGATGTCCATGCCATGTCATTAGAGGAATGGACCTCCTGCTGAACAGTTATAAAGCGAATTGAACATCTCTTTCAGCCAGGTGTGGGCACTTTCAAAGAGGCCAAAGTCAAAATCTACATCACACAGGATGCTAGACCGGTCCATCACAACGCCAGAGCTGTACCCTATGTGATGAGGGAAAAGATTGAACACGAACTAGACAGGCTTCTGCGGGAAGGCACTATATCACCTGTGGAATTTAGCGACTGGGCAAGTCCCATCGTCCCAGTCATGAAGCCTGATGGATCCGTACGAATCTGTGGGGGACTACAAATCTACCATAAACAGAGTCTCCCTACAGGACCAGTACCCGCTGCCCAGAGCGGAGGACTTATTTGCCACATTGGCTGGAGGTAAACTTTTCTCAAAACTAGACCTCACATTTGCGTATATGACGCAAGAATTGACCGAGGAATCCAAGCTACTCACCACCATCAACACACATCGAGGCCTTTTCATGTACAATCAATGCCCATTCGGCATCAGGTCGGCAGCTACCATATTCCAGCGCAACATGGAGAGTTTGCTCAAGTCCATCCCGGGGACGGTTGTATTTCAAGGCGACATATCACGGGCAGGAACACCGACTCCCATCTCCGTAATTTGGAGGAAGTACTAAAGCGGTTGGATCGGGCAGGCTTACAAGTCAAGAAATCAAAGTGCCTGTTTCTCGCACCCGAGGTTGAATTTTTGGGCAGAAGGATTGCCACTGATGGAATCCGCCCAACAGAGTCCAAAACAGAAGCAATTCGCCTGGCACCCAGGCCAGGAATGTCTCAGAACTGTGCGCCTTTCTCGGGCTACTCAATTACTTTGGGTAATTACTTTAAGTTATGCTAAACTTAAGCACACTGCTGGAGCCTCTCCATGTGCTACTCAGGAAGGGGTATGATTGGTTTTGTGGGGACGCCCAGGAACGCGCATTCAATAAGGCACGCAACCTTCTGTGTTCCAACAGTGTTTTCACTTTCTTTGATCGAGGTAAAAAGTTAGTTCTTACATGCGATGCGTCAGCGTATGGGGTCGGGTGCGTTTTGCAACATGTCAATAGTGCGGGCAAATTACAACACATAGCTTATGCCTCCAGGTCACTTTCACGGGCGGAGCGTGGGTACGGAATGGTAGCGAAGGAGGCGCTCGCATGCGTGTATGGTGTCAAAAAGATGCACCAATACCTTTTCGGGGCCAAGTTCGCATTAAAAACAGACCACAAGCCCCTCACGTCCCTCCTATCCGAGAGCAAGGCAATAAACGCCAACGCCTCGGTGCGAATTCAACAGTGGGCACTCATGCTGGCGTCCTACGACTATAGCATAAGGCACAGACCAGGCACAGACAACTGTGCCGATGCGCTCAGCAGGCTACCCCTGGTGACCACGGAAGGGTCTGACAAACAGGACTGTGAGATAGTCATGGCAATCAATGCCTTTGAGTCCACAGTTTTGCCCATGATGGCTCGCCAAATCAGAGCCTAGATGGCCAGCGACCCCACGTTATCCTTCGTAAAAAGATGTGTCCTAATCGGTGACTGGGCAGAGGCTCGCGATGCCTGCCCCGAGGAATTAAAACCCTTTCACAGGCACATACATGAGCTATCACTACAAGCAGACTGCCTGATGTGGGGCAGCCGAGTAGTCATGCCTCTGCGAGGCAGAGAGGCATTTGTCCGGGAGCTCCACCGCGAGCACCCAGGGATCATTCTCATGAAGGCCATAGCCAGATCCCACGTGTGGTGGCCTGGTATTGATGCGGACTTGGAGCTCTGCGTCCGAAGGTGCACCGTCTGTGCCCAACTCAGCAATGCCCCCAGGGAGGCTCCCCTGAGCCCCTGGCCTACCAAACAATGGTTGCGGGTGCACGTAGACTACACGGGCCCATTCATGGGCAAAATGTTCTTCGTAGTTGTAGATGCATTTTCAAAGTGAATCGAATGCACCTTTTTAAACTCGTGCACAACCTCCACCACTGTGGAGAGCCTCGCAACTATGTTTGCAACGCACGGAATCCCTGACATATTGGTCAGTGACAATGGTCCGTGCTTCACCATTGCAGAATTCCAAGATTTTATAATTGACCATGGCATAAATCATGTCAAGATGGCACTGTTCAAGCTGGCCTCCAACAGCTAGGCGGAGAGAGCAGTGCAAATCATTAAACAAGGCATGCTTAAAATCCAAGGTCCCATGTTGCAGGGTCGCCTGTCGTGACTGCTGCTGGCATACAGATCTCGTCTGCACTCATTGACTGGGATCCCCCCCCCGCGCAACTGTTGATGAAAAGGACTTTAAAAATAAGGCTCTCATTAATCCTCCAAGACATGCACAAAATCGTTGAGGCAAAGCGCAGTGAGCTGACTGAGTACCATGACAGAAATTCGAGGGGGAGATGGAATGAGATAGGGGACAAAGTGTTTGTACTAAACTATGGCAGGGGTCCAAAATGGCTTGCAGGGACAGTAACGGGCAAGGAAGGAAACAGGCTACTGGTCGTACAAATGGACAATGGCAAAACCTGTCGGAGGCATGTAGACCAAGTCAAAAGCAGATTTACCAACAACACTGCGGAACCAGAGGCAGACTACAATGTGGAACTCGCACCACACCTGGTGGACAGACAGAGGGAACAACCTGAGGAAAGGGCAATCCCAACAGACAGTCCAGGCGAGTCAAATACAATCACACCAATCGAAACAGACAGCCCAGGCGAGATACCAGCAACCACACCCAAAGAAAAACAGACACCAAGGCAAACAACTGAACCACAACTCAGACGCTCCACGCGAGAGGGTAGATCACCTAAGAGACTGAACCTATAAAGAAAATAAGACCTTGGGGGAGGGTGATGTCATGTATCCTACATTATTATATATAACTGTATCCTAACATGCTATACATGACTGTAATAAGATATGACCTGTAACCACCAGCATACCTTACCACCACGGGTGCACTTGCAAGAGACAGGTATATAAGGACAGGTCTCAGGCAAGTGCAGCATTCCAGAGCGGCGAAATAAAGACATGCCTTGTGTGAATCTGTACTGAGGGGACAGGACTTTATATTAACCACCTATTTAACCTATTCTAAAATGGTAACATGAGGGCGATTTTAACCCTGCTCACCCTGTGGGAGCGGGGAAGGCTGCTGGTTAAAATGGAGGGCTGTGTTCACGTCGTATTTTTGCAAATTGCCATTTTAACTGTTTAGTTTTCAGCACTGAAGCGAGTGCCCACTGTCGGCAAGCGGGAGCCTGTAATATTTAAATGTCGAGTCCCGATGATGACATTGGGACATTGACATGACTTTAACAGCCAACCACGGCATTGTCGCTTAGTGCTGGTGTCACCAGTGAAAGCTGGTGGCAAGCATGAGCTGGACAAACAAAAGTAAGTGTGTTAAAACTTTTTTTCAGGTTTCCATGTGGCTGGGAGGAGCAGCAATGCTGCTGTGGGCCCCATAGGGATACCTTGGGCCTTCCCCAACCAGGCCTTATCTCCCCCTCCATCGACCACGATTGCCTCCAGCTTCTTCCCCTGATCACTAACCTTACACCAGGGAGCATTCCGTCGCGATGGCAGCTTCCTGTCGACTGAAACCCTCTCCGGGCCACCGGCCAGGAAGTGATTCCTGGGTTTGGATGGGAGTTCACGTTGGATCATTGAATGAGCTCCGAGTACTAAAATCTCCTGGGCCTCAAACTGCGAAGAGCAGGACCATTTTCCACCCACCTTAACCCATTCATGCTGCACTTAAATGCCACAATTAAAATGGGGTCTCCAGTCCCTTATTCATTCATTAGCTCTGGTAGTATCTGTACATTCCCATAGCCTCACAACCCTCTCTGTTTTTTTGAAAAATACAAGTCTGTCCTAAAACTCTTGCATTTAATCTCCGGGAGCGGATGAAATCCCCGCTGAGGCACTAAAATATGGCGGAGAGGCACTCGTGGCACAAATGCATGACCTCATCTCTCTCATCTGGAAGGAGGAGAGCATGCCGGGGAATCTCAGAGATGCCGTAATCGTGATCATCTTTAAAAAATGGGACGAGTCCGACTGCAGCAACTACAGAGGAATCTCCCTGTTATCAGCCACTGGGAAAGTCATCGCTAGAATCCTCCTCAACCATCTTCTCCCTGTGGCTGAGGAACTCGTCTCGGAGTCACAGTGCGGATTCCATCCACTACGGGGTACAACGGACATGATCTTTACAACATGACAACTGCAAGAGAAATGCAGGGAACAGCACCAACCCTTGTACATGGCCTTCTTTGACCTAACGAAGGTCTTTGACACTGTAAACCGCGAGGGACTATGGAGCATCCTCTTCCGTTTTGGCTGCCCCCAAATGTTTGTTGCCATTCTCCACCTGCTCCACGACAACATGCGAGCCGTGATCTTGACCAACGGACCCACCACAGATTCAATCCATGTACGGACCGTGGTCAAGCAGGGCTGCGTCATCGCACCAACCCTCTTCTCGATGCATCATGCATCAAAACCATTCATAATTTTAAAGACCTCTATTAGGTCACCCCTCAGCCTTCTAATTTCAAGAGAAGACACACCCAGCCCGTTCATTCTTTCCTGATATGTAAACCCTTGTATTTCTGGTATCATTCTTGTAAAACTTTCCTGCACCCTCTCTCGTGCCTCTATATACTTTTTATAATATGGCGACCGGAACTGTACGCAGTACTCTAAATGTTGTCGAACCAAGGTTTGATACAGGTTTGGCATAACTTCCCTACTGTTCAATTCTATCCCTCTGGAACTTTGAATTCTATCTGCCACTTTTTTGCCCCTTCCACCATCTTATCAACAGCCTCTTGCGGCTTTTTTTGGTGCTCAACATTATTAATTCCTCATTAAGCTAAAAATATACTTACTCCTTCCTGCTCAGCTTGCCTTCCTTTTCTCTCTCTGTACTTTAAAGTACTTTGAGCCATCTTTCTGTCTGTGAGGAATACTATAAAAACATAAGTTGCTGATTTATTTTAGTTTGCGTGGGTCTCAGCCACTGAATGTTGGGAAAAATTTAGATGGAAAAGTGCTGATTATATCAAAAAAAAATGTGTTCATGTACATGGAGCAGAAGACTCTTGCCATGTGATTAGTGGTTTGCTCAGACATAAAGAGGCGTGTTGCCATTGGAAGGGTTGATTCTAATCTCAAATGACTGACAGGATTGCATGTGACTTTTTTTTTGTAAATTAGCAAGAACAATTTTTTTTGCAACATATCTTTTGTCAATATGTACACATTCATTTCAGATCCAGCACCTCTTCAGGGACTACCTGAGATGAAAATATATGCGATATAAACAGAAAATGAAAATCCCAAACCATAAAGAAGTTTGATAGGGTATCATACAATCATAAAAGTTTAGGGCACAAAAGGACGTCATTCAGTCCATCGTGTCCATGCTATCCAGCCTACATTTAAGGAGATATTTCACAACTTTCAAGAAAAATCTATTCCAGTGAGGAGGAAAGGGTGTGAGAGAAAAGATAACAATTCGTGGCTAACTAAAGAAATAAAGGATGGCATCCAGTTAAAAACAAGGGCATACAAAGTGGCCAAAACTAATGGGAGGACAGAAGATTGGGAAGCTTTTAAAAGCCAGCAAAGAACGACTAAAAAAATGATTAAGAAAGGGAAGATAGACTATGAAGGTAAACGAGCATGAAATATAAAAACAGATAGCAAGAGTTTCTGTCGGTATATAAAAAGGAAAAGAGTGGCTAAAGTAAATGTTGGTCCCTTAGAGGACGAGACCGGGGAACTAGTAATGGGGAACATGGAGATGGCAGAAACTCTGAACAAAGACTTTGTATCAGTCTTTACGGTAGAGGACACTAACAATATTCCAACGTGGATAGTCAAGGGGCTATGGGGGGAGGAACTTAACACAATCACAATCACTAAGGAGGTGGTACTCAGTAAGATAATGGAACTAAAGGCGGATAAATCCCCTGGACCTGATGGCTAACATTCTAGGGTCTTAAGAGAAGTAGCGGCAGGGATTGTGGATGCATTGGTTGTAATTTACCAAAATTCCTGGATTCTGGGGAGATCCCAGCAGATTGGAAAACTGCAAATGTAACGCCCCTATTTAAAAAAGGAGGCAGACAAAAAGCAGCAAACTATAGACCAGTTAGCCTAACATCTGTGATTGGGAAAATGTTGGAGTCCATTATTAAAGAAGCAGTAGCAGGACATTTGGAAAAGCAAAATTCGGTCAGGTAGAGTCGGCATGGACTTATGAACGGGAAGTCATGTTTAACAAATCTGCTGGAATTCTTTGAGGATGTAATGAACAGGGTTGATAAAGGGGAACCAGTGGATGTGGTGTATTTGGAATTCCAGAAGGCATTTGACAAGGTGCCACATAAAAGGTTACTGCACAAGATAAAAGTTCACGGGGTTGGGGTAATATATTCGCATGGATAGAGGATTGGCTAATGAACAGAAAACAGGGAGTCAGGATAAATGGTTCATTCTCTGGTTGGCAATCGGTAACTAGTGGGGTGCCGCAGGGATCAGTGCTGGGACCCCAACTATTTAAAATCTATATTAATGACTTGGAAGAAGGGACTGAGTGTAATCGAGCCAAGTTTGATGATGATACAAAGATGGGAGGAAAAGCAAGGTGTGAGGAGGACACAAAATCTGCAAAAGGACATTGGCAGGCTAAGTGAGTGGGCAAAAATTTGGCAGATGGAGTATAATGTTGGAAAGTGTGAGGTCATGCACTTTGGTGGAAAAAAATCAAAGAGCAAGTTACTTTTAAATGGAGAAAGATTGCAAAGTGCTGCAGTACAGCGGGACCTGGGGGTATTTGTGCATGAAACACAAAAGGATAGTATGCAGGTACAGCAAGTGATCAGGAAGGCCAATGGAATCTTGGCCTTTTTTGCAATGGGGATGGAGTATAAAAGCAGGGAAGTCTTGCTGCAGCTATATAAGGTATTGGTGAGGCCACACCTGGAATACTGCGTGCAGTTTTGGTTTCTATATTTACAAAAGGATATACTTGCTTTCGAGGCAGTTCAGAGAAGGTTCACTCGGTTGATTCCGGAGACAAGAGGAAAGGTTGAGTAGGTTGGGCCTCTACTCATTGGAATTTAGAAGAATGAGAGGCGATCTTATCGAAATGTCTAAGATTATGAGGGGGCTTGACAAGATGGATGCAGAGAGGATGTTTCCACTGATTGGGGAGACTAGAACTAGAGGGCATGATCTTAGAATAAGGCGCTGCCCATCTAAAACTGAGATGAGGAGAGATTTCTTGTCTCAGAGGGTGGGTAAATCTGTGGAATTCACTGCTTCAGAGAGCTGTGGAAGCTGGGGCATTGAATAAATTTAAGACAGAAATAGACAGTTTCTTAAACAATAAGGGGATAAGGGGTTATGGGGAGCGGGCAGGGAAGTGGAGATGAGTCCATGATCAGATCAGCCATGATCTTACTGAATGGCGGAACAGGCTCGAGGGGCCATATGGCCTACTACTGCTCCTATTTCTTATGTTCTTATTTTCTTATAATCCACTTTCCAGCTCTTGATCCATAGCCTTATAGGTTACAGCACTTCAAGTGCATATCCAATTGCTTATTAAATGTTCTGAGGGTTTCTGCCTCTACCATCCTTTCAGGCAGAGTTCCAGACCCCCACTACACACTGGGTGAAAAAATGTCTTCTCAAGTCCCCTCTCATCCTTCTACCAGTTACTTTAAATCGATGCCCCCTGGTTTTTAACCTCTCTGCTAAGGGAAATAGGACCTTCCTAGCCACTCCATCTCGGATAGATTTAGAAAAAATGTTTCTGCTTGTTGGGGAATCTAAAACTAGCAGTCATGAATAGAAGAAAGTCACTAATAATTCCGGTGGAATTCAGGAGAAACGTCTTTATCCCAAGAGTGGTTAGAATGTGGAGCTTGCTACCACTTGCAGTAGTTAAGGGCAATAACATAAATGCATTTCAGAGGAGGTTAGATAAGTACATGAGGGAGAAAGGAATAGAAGTGTCTGCTGATAAGGTTAGATGAAGTAGGGTGGGAGGAGGCTAGTGTGGAGCATAAACACTGGCACAAACCATTAGGGCTAAATGGGCTGTTCCTGTACTGTAAAATCTGTGTAATGTTCTATCTGTAGACACTGTTGCCATTTCTTTACTTCAATCACTTTGGCTGCAGATTACAACTTGTCCCAAAGCCCACGCAACCGATCACTTTCCTTCTGTGTGTCATGTCTTGCAGCTTCTGTTCTTTCAGCAATCGTCAAATAATAGCCAGATAAAAATAAGCTCAATCTTTTCCAATGCCTTCTTGGCTTGTTTGGAATCTGTTCTATTGTAATGAAGAGTAAACAAGAAACTGAGTAGCAAAAAAATTGCATTAATATTTCACTTGATGAGTGAATACAGCCTGTTCATGGAAGGGAAAAGCACAATGCATCAGGATCGGTAATGTTTCATAATCCAGCCTTCATCAGGGAATGGATCAGTAACAAATATGTTTCATACTGTTGTAATGACATTACATATTTAAGATGTTTTAATAAAACTTTTAATATCTTTATGCTACATAGAGCTATAAATAATGTAACATTTTATCACGCCCTTAAGAACTGAATATAGATTTTGGTGTGTCTGGGGTAAATCCTATGCAATTGTGCATCTCTGCACCTTGTACAACTAAAGTGCTTTCCATATTTATATTTACATATTAAAACAATTTACCTGAGCAAATAAAAATCTTAGCATTTTGTTTAATCAACTAGTCACTTGGGGGGGGGGGGGGGTGAAACAAAAACAGTAGTTTTCATTAAATAATTTCAGAAAAAAACATAATTACAAAAGTGCAGGAATATTTGTGCTCAATGTTTGATTTGGTTGTGGGTTTAAAAAAAAAATAATTCTACTTTTATGCAACGACCTCGGAGAAAAGAAAACCAAGTTTAAAATAAAGGCTTCAGCCCTGTTAACACCACTCAAAGGCACCTGTCAAAGCTAAAGGTTTTCTGGTTGTATAGGAGGAGAGAGGATGGTTGTGAATTCAGAATGGTATCACTATCCCAGTCCACAATCCCCCAAGGATGCACGGAGGATGCAGAAACTATTTGATGATTAATAAAGATGAGGCAGAAGAAAAAGGTTCAGATCTGACTTGCCGCTTTGAGAAGCAGTGTCCTTTGATGTCATTTGCTTTGATCTTTTTTTCTTGCACTATTTTTCTTCCAAGCCCCACGTAATGCTATTTTGATAAAAACCCCCCTCAAAAACAAGATTATTTATTACAATATTTGAAGTAAAATCTTCCATTTCCTGCCCCCCCCCCCCCACCACCTCACCCCCATGCATAGCTTTCATCTGAAGAAATAAATATGGTGGAAATTGCTGGTTAGTTTTTAATATTTCGTCCTAAAAAGAAAACTGATCGGCAAAATGAATCCGGTTACTCTCGAGTTACGGAACTGGGGCAAAAAAAAGATCAAAGGAATTACTTCAAAAGACTTGCTCCTTGAAGGCATGAAGTCACATCTGAGCCCCTCACTAATGCTCAATAATGAATTAACCCATGATAGCTGTTGACGACAAGTACTGCAGAAAAATAATCATTTTTACGTATGGCAAAGAGGACTTTTTTTGCAAGTTATTCATATAGTAAGCAGTTTCAGGTCACATTGCATGTATAATGTCATTTTTGTTAACAAAAGATAAGAAAAGTACTGCAGAAAGAAGTGATTCATTTACAGTCGTAAAGGTTTCCCATTACAATTGCTAATACCATACAGATTGATTGCTTGCTATAATCCCTGAAGTGCTGTGGCAGGTATACTTTTTTATTCCTTGTGAAATGGGATTTTGATGTGTTTTAATGTAAACCTTCGATCTAAGTTTGGCCGGCTGCACTTTAGCTTGGTAAAAGTGTCAATTTATTTGAGTTTTGTTTCTTTTCCTTAAAAATTAATATCTCCTGCAGTGTATATTCCCTTTGTAATTGCCATATACCCATATATATGCTTGTTACCCCTACACCAGCCTTAGCCTTGACACAGTAGGCATTACAATGATGTGTGTAATTCTCTTTTTCAGTGTAACTCTGCTTTCTGATTTTCCTTATTGTATCTGTTAATTTGGAAACTTTAACTGATCACCTTCAGCTATTCGTCGTATACTGTTATTATACTGTTGCAAATATGTAATCACTGGTTTCCAGGATTAATTGTGTACCATTACAGCTATTCCTCGTTGAGTGCCTCTGATAACCATGCACAATATTTTAAAATAGAAAGAAGAAAGAAAGACTTGAATTTCTATAGCGCCTTTCACGACCACTGGACGTCTTAAAGCGTTTTACAGCCAATAGATGTTAACAAATATGATGTGATTGGGATTACGGAGACGTGGCTCCAGGATGATCAGGGCTGGGAACTCAACATCCAGGGGTATTCAACATTCAGGAAGGATAGAATAAAAGGAAAAGGAGGTGGGGTAGCATTGCTGGTTAAGGAGGAGATTAAGGCAATAGTTAGGAAGGACATTAGCTTGGATGATGTGGAATCTATATGGGTAGAGCTGCAGAACACCAAAGGGCAAAAAACGTTAGTGGGAGTTGTGTACAGACCTCCAAACAGTAGTAGTGATGTTGGAGAGGGCATCAAACAGGAAATTAGGGGTGCGTGCAATAAAGGTGCAGCAGTTATAATGGGTGACTTTAATATGCACATAGATTGGGCTAACCAAACTGGAAGCAATACGGTGGAGGAGGATTTTCTGGAGTGCATAAGGGATGGTTTTTTAGACCAATATGTCGAGGAACCAACTAGGGGGGAGGCCATCTTAGACTGGGTGTTATGTAATGAGAGAGGATTAATTAGCAATCTCGTTGTGCGAGGCCCCTTGGGGAAGAGTGACCATAATATGGTGGAATTCTGCATTGGGATGGAGAATGAAACAGTTAATTCAGAGACCATGGTCCAGAACTTAAAGAAGGCTAACTTTGAAGGTATGAGGCGTGAATTGGCTGGGATGGATTGGCTAATGATACTTAAGGGGTTGACTGTGGATGGGCAATGGCAGACATTTAGAGACCGCATGGATGAACTACAACAATTGTACATTCCTGTCTGGCATAAAAATAAAAAAGGAAAGGTGGCTCAACCGTGGCTATCAAGGGAAATCAGGGATAGTATTAAAGCCAAGGAAGTGGCATACAAATTGGCCAGAAATAGCAGCGAACCTGGGGACTGGGAGAAATTTAGAACTCAGCAGAGGAGGACAAAGGGTTTGATTAGGGCAGGGAAAATGGAGTATGAGAAGAAGCTTGCAGGGAACATTAAGACGGATTGCAAAAGTTTCCATAGATATGTAAAGAGAAAAAGGTTAGTAAAGACAAACGTAGGTCCTCTGCAGTCAGAATCAGGGGAAGTCATAACGGGGAACAAAGAAATGGCGGACCAATTGAACAAGTACTTTGGTTCGGTATTCACGAAGGAGGACACGAACAACCTTCCGGTTATAAAAGGGGTCGGGGGGTCTAGTAAGGAGGAGGAACTGAGGGAAATCCTTATTAGCCGGGAAATTGTGTTGGGGAAATTGATGGGATTGAAGGCCGATAAATCCCCAGGGCCTGATGGACTGCATCCCAGAGTACTTAAGGAGGTGGCCTTGGAAATAGTGGATGCGTTGACAGTCATTTTCCAACATTCCATTGACTCTGGATCAGTTCCTATGGAGTGGAGGGTAGCCAATGTAACCCCACTTTTTAAAAAAGGAGGGAGAGAGAAAACAGGGAATTATAGACCGGTCAGCCTGACATCGGTAGTGGGTAAAATGATGGAATCAATTATTAAGGATGTCATAGCAGTGCATTTGGAAAGAGGTGACATGATAGGTCCAAGTCAGCATGGATTTGTGAAAGGGAAATCATGCTTGACAAATCTTCTGGAATTTTTTGAGGATGTTTCCAGTAGAGTGGATAAGGGAGAACCAGTTGATGTGGTATATTTGGACTTTCAGAAGGCTTTCGACAAGGTCCCACACAAGAGATTGATGTGCAAAGTTAAAGCACATGGGATTGGGGGTAGTGTACTGACATGGATTGAGAACTGGTTGTCAGACAGGAAGCAAAGAGTAGGAGTAAATGGGGACTTTTCAGAATGGCAGGCAGTGACTAGTGGGGTACCGCAAGGTTCTGTGCTGGGGCCCCAGCTGTTTACACTGTACATTAATGATTTAGATGAGGGGATTAAATGTAGTATCTCCAAATTTGCAGATGACACTAAGTTGGGTGGCAGTGTGAGCTGCGAGGAGGATGCTGTGAGGCTGCAGAGCGACTTGGATAGGTAAGGTGAGTGGGCAAATGCATGGCAGATGAAGTATAATGTGGATAAATGTGAGGTTATCCACTTTGGTGGTAAAAACAGAGAGACAGACTATTATCTGAATGGTGACAGATTAGGAAAAGGGGAGGTGCAAAGAGACCTGGGTGTCATGGTACATCAGTCATTGAAGGTTGGCATGCAGGTGCAGCAGGCGGTTAAGAAAGCAAATGGCATGTTGGCCTTCATAGCGAGGGGATTTGAGTACAGGGGCAGGGAGGTGTTGCTACAGTTGTACAGGGCATTGGTGAGGCCACACCTGGAGTATTGTGTACAGTTTTGGTCTCCTAACCTGAGGAAGGACATTCTTGCTATTGAGGGAGTGCAGCGAAGGTTCACCAGACTGATTCCCGGGATGGCAGGACTGACCTATCAAGAAAGACTGGATCAACTGGGCTTGTATTCACTGGAGTTCAGAAGAATGAGAGGGGACCTCATAGAAACATATAAAATTCTGACAGGGTTAGACAGGTTAGATGCAGGAAGAATGTTCCCAATGTTGGGGAAGTCCAGAACCAGAGGTCACAGTCTAAGGATAAGGGGTAAGCCATTTAGGACCGAGATGCGGAGGAACTTCTTCACCCAGAGAGTGGTGAACCTGTGGAATTCTCTACCACAGAAATTTGTTGAGGCCAATTCACTAAATATATTCAAAAAGGAGTTAGATGAGGTCCTTACTACTAGGGGGATCAAGGGGTATGGCGAGAAAGCAGGAATGGGGTACTGAAGTTGAATGTTCAGCCATGAACTCATTGAATGGCGGTGCAGGCTAGAAGGGCCGAATGGCCTACTCCTGCACCTATTTTCTATGTTTCTATGTTTCTTTAAAGTACTTTTGGAATGTAGGAAACGCAGCATCCAATTTATGCACAAGCAAGCTCCCATAAACAGCAATGTGATAATGACCAGATAATCTGTTCTTTCATTCTGTTGATTGAGGGATAAATATTGGCCAGGACATCGGGGATAACTCCCCTGCTCTTCTTTGAAATAGTGCCATGAGATCTTTTATGTCCACTTGAGAGAGCAGACGGGGTCTCGGTTTAACATCTCATCTGAAAGACGGCACCTCCGATGGTGCAGCGCTCCCTCAGTACTGCACTGGAGCATTAGCTTAGATTTTTTGTGCTTTAAGTTCCTGGAGTGGAACTTGAACCCACAACCTTCTGACTCAGAGGCGAGAGTGCTACCCACTGAGCCACAGCTGACACTATTGGATATATGTTTTGAATGATTTACAATTTTACACAATGAGTCGATTTGTTTTCATTTTCTTTTCGTGCACTATATACCGTTGTTCTGCCTTAGTATGTAGAGTGGGATGAGCTGTTGTAACTGGCATCCTGTCATGAGAGAAAGTCACCCCTCCTAGTCTCTCACGACAGTCATAGTGGCGAGCATTAGATTCTGCAGTGACACGTCTGAATATTGGTCCTGAAACCATTTAACATGTTCAAAATAATATGTTCAAAATAACAAGCTGGCTTATTTTTGTACACGTACATTTGGTTAATTTAATTAAATCTGAGTTCACATAAGGTTGAGTTCCTATGAAATGGTGTTTGCTGAATGTGCTCAAGTGATTGTTACAGCCTCAAGCCAATCCCCACCTGGTCTATATGCAACACAGCAGCATATATTTATATAGCTGGGGTTGTCATCAGTTGATGCAGCATAAACTCTCGATTTGCACTAAAGCTACTAAGTCTTGTTTGCAGCTGGATCATTGCACAAATTATACTTGACATGCTATCTTCTGCCTTCTAGGCATCCAGCACACACAAAGAAAATTAGACGACACCATTAAATTTCCCTGATGAATTTTTCGGTTCAAACTAGGTGAAGGATGCAGTCTGCTCCATATGTTGCAACTGGACGTGTGTAGAGTGTAATCTGTCCAGGCCGGTGGCAGTTGCTTGTTATCAAGTTTTGTGACATTTTTTCCATTTTTGTTCTGACTTTATTTAACCTGTACACATCCGCAAGGACGGTGGTTGGCTGGGGAAGGCTTCAGATGCATCTAGGTGGAAATCAGAATGGCCGCAGGGAGGAAGATTGGGGAATGAAGTGGCAATTGCCTCCAGGGTAGCTCTCTTCAGGGAGAAGAAATATTTGTGCATTAAGAGTCAGAAACGGGGACGTGAATGTAAATATCAGGAAACCTGCTCCGATTTACAATGGGCTGTTTTTGTCAGATTTCTACTAGAATTGTTAGTTCCCTTTCCCATCCACGTGGAGTCAGAATCTGCTCATCCCTTTGACAGTGTTTTGAGTCATGAGCTGCTTTGCTCTACATGAGACTGAAACCCATATAGAAAGAAGTGGCAGCTTATATTTTATTGGTGGTTGTATCACTGTATGGAGGGCAGTCATCATCACCGGCAGTCCCTCGAAATCAAGGAAGACTTGCTTCCACTCTAAAAGTGAGTTCCCAGATGGCTGTACAGTACAATGCGGGAATTACAGTCTATGTCACAGGTGGGAAAGACAGCCATTGAAGGAAAGGGTGGGTGGGGAGTCTGGGTTGCCACATGCTCCTTCCGCTGTCTGCGCTTGTTTTCTGCATGCTCTTGGCGACGAGATTCGAGGTGCTCAGCGCCCACCCAGATGCTCTTCCTCCATATTGGGCAATCTTGGGCCAGGGATTCCCAAGTGCTAGTGGGGCTGTTACATTTTATCAAGGAGGCTTTGAGTGTGTCCTTGAAATGTTTCCTCTGCCCACCTGGGGCTCGCTTGCTGTGTTGGAGCTCCGAGTAGAGCTTAGGGAATCTCGTGTCGGGCATGCGAACGATGTGGCCCGCCTAACTGAGTTGGTCGAGCATGGTCAGTGCTTCGATGTTGGGGATGTTGGCTTGAGCGAGAACACTGACGTTGGTGCGTCTATCCTCCCAGTGGATTTGCAGGATCCTGCGGTGGCAGCGTTGGTGGTGCTTCTCCAGCGCTCTGAGATGTCTGCTGTATATAGTCCACATCTCTGAGCCATATAGGAGGGCAGGTATCAATACTGCCCTGTAGACCATAAGCTTGGTGCCAGATTTGAAGTCCTGGTGTTCAAACATTCCCTTCCTCAGACGACCGAAGGCTGCGCTGGCACACCGGAGGCGGTGTTGGACCTCGTCATCGATGTCTGCCCTTGCTGATAGTAGGCTCCCGAGGTATGGAAAATGGTCCATGTTGTCCAAGGCCGCGCCGTGGTGTTTGATGACTGGGGGGGGGGCAGTGCTGCAGGGCAGTTGGCATTCGCATAATTACCATCAAATGTATTCCTGTCACACCTCCATCTTGACCCTCATGTATGCTCCCAGCACAGTAGAAGCAGCCTGAATGTATATCCACTGCAGCGCAAGCTACTACAGCACACGCTCTCGCAATGGGTTTTCATTTTTTAATCAAAACTAAGATTAAAAATGCAAAATTGGAAGTGGTAATCTATTAACGCACCTCCCATGAAAAGCTCACTCATCATAGACCAGGGACCAAACCTGGACAATCTGTGGTCTTTCAGGCACAGTAGTGCGATCGCCATCTTGGCCATTGGAAGCTCCCTTACTCCGTTATATTGCTCATTGTTATCTATCTGTGTATAGTGCCATGGCAATTTCTTCAATCACATAGCATCAGTTTCAGACAGGAGAAGCCTTACAATCCTCCAAGAAATCTGCCTTCCTCAAATTATGGCCTTGTGTGCCCCCGACTTCCTTGCCCCACCATTGGCGGCCGTGCCTTCGGCTATCTAGGCCCTATGCTCTGGAATTTTCTCCTCAAACCTGTATGCCTCTCCTCCTCTCTCGCCTCCTTTAAGACACTCCTTAAAACCTACCTCTTTGACCAAGCTTTTGTTCACCTGTCCTAATATCTCCTCCTTTCGCTCGGTGTCAATATTTTGTCTGATTACGCTCCTGTGAAGTGCCTTAGGATGTTGTACTATGATAAAGACACTATATAAATGTAAGTTGTTGTCATCCATCTAGCCCACCAAGCCACAGTATTCTTCTGGTACATTTTTAAAAACTCTGACTCCAATTTGTTGACAAGTATTTGTTGACAATTCCTTCTTGAAACCCGTTAAGGTTTCTTGTTGCAATAAATCAGTGTGGTGCCATTGCTGATCAGCAGTGCCAGTTACTGATTTTGGAAAATATTTTCAGTAAGCCAAAGGAACCTGTATTTATATATGTACAACAAAGAAAGTATTCTATTTTCTTGGCATTTGATTCCAAGATGACACGTACCCCTGTATTTCCTACATTATAACAGTGACTACACTTCAAAAGTACCTAATCACCACCTAATCTTTCTGTTCTTTCCGTGGCAGTCCCAGGATGCAGAAAAAAGCTTCAGGAAGATATATTTGATAATTGCCTCCAAATGGCTTCATAAAATTTTAAATGCAAAAGTGGCATAATGCTGTCAGAATCAAAATTTACTGAAAGGACCGGGCTCCGAGGGTATAAGGAGGGTTATCCATTGATTAATATTTGACCTGCGGAGAATTTCAGGTTTGCAACACATTAAATAGCAGAGTACATTATTAACACTACCTGGTGCGTCAATAAAATTCAGTGTATGGTTTGTTTGTCAGTTCAAAGCATAGATTCTCCTTCACTTTGTTACATAGAAACATAGAAACATAGAAAATAGATGCAGGAGCAGGCCATTCAGCCCTTCTAGCCTGCACCGCCATTCAATGAGCTCATGGCTGAACATGAAACTTCAGTACCCCCTTCCTGCTTTCTCGCCATACCCCTTGATTCCCCCGAGTAGTAAGGACTTCATCTAACTCCCTTTTGAATATATTTAGTGAATTGGCCTCAACTACTTTCTGTGGTAGAGAATTCCACAGGTTCACCACTCTCTGGGTGAAGAAGTTTCTCCTCATCTCGGTCCTAAATGGCTTACCCCTTATCCTTAGACTGTGACCCCTAGTTCTGGACTTCCCCAACATTGGGAACATTCTTCCTGCATCTAACCTGTCTAAACCCATCAGAATTTTAAACGTTTCTATGAGGTCCCCTCTCATTCTTCTGAACTCCAGTGAATACAAGCCCAGTTGATCCAGTCTTTCTTGATAGGTCAGTCCCGCCATCCTGGGAATCAGTCTGGTGAATCTTCGCTGCACTCCCTCAATAGCAAGAATGTCCTTCCTCAAGTTAGGAGACCAAAACTGTACACAATACTCCAGGTGTGGCCTCACCAAGGCCCTGTACAACTGTAGCAACACCTCCCTGCCCCTGTACTCAAATCCCCTCGCTATGAAGGCCAACATGCCATTTGCTTTCTTAACCGCCTGCTGTACCTGCATGCCAACCTTCAATGACTGATGTACTATGACACCCAGGTCTCGTTGCACCTCCCCTTTTCCTAATCTGTCACCATTCAGATAATAGTCTGTCTCTCTGTTTTTACCACCAAAGTGGATAACCTCACATTTATCCACATTATACTTCATCTGCCATGCATTTGCCCACTCGCCTAACCTATCCAAGTCACTCTGCAGCCTCATAGCATCCTCCTCGCAGCTCACACTGCCACCCAACTTAGTGTCATCCGCAAATTTGGAGATACTATATTTAATCCCCTCGTCTAAATCATTAATGTACAATGTAAACAACTGGGGCCCCAGCACAGAACCTTGCGGTACCCCACTAGTCACTGCCTGCCATTCTGAAAAGTACCCATTTACTCCTATTCTTTGCTTCCTGTCTGACAACCAGTTCTCAATCCACGTCAGCACACTACCCCCAATCCCATGTGCTTTAACTTTGCACATTAATCTCTTGTGTGGGACCTTGTCGAAAGCCTTCTGAAAGTCCAAATATACCACATCAACTGGTTCTCCTTTGTCCACTTTACTGGAAAACATCCTCAAAAAATTCCAGAAGATTTGTCAAGCATGATTTCCCTTTCACAAATCCATGCTGACTTGGACCTATCATGTCACCATTTTCCAAATGCGTTGCTATGACATCCTTAATAATTGATTCCATCATTTCACTACTGAGGTCAGGCTGACCGGTCTATAATTTCCTGTTTTCTCTCTCCCTCCTTTTTTAAAAAGTGGGGTTACATTGGCTACCCTCCACTCGATAGGATCTGATCCAGAGTCAATGGAATGTTGGAAAGTGACTGTCAATGCATTCGCTATTTCCAAGGCCACCTCCTTAAGTACTCTGGGATGCAGTCCATCAGGCCCTGGGGATTTATCGGCCTTCAATCCCATCAATTTCCCCAACACAATTTCCCGACTAATAAAGATTTCCCTCAGTTCCTCCTCCTTACTAGACCCTCTGACCCCTTTTATATCCGGAAGGTTGTTCGTGTCCTCCTTAGTGAATACCGATCCAAAGTACTTGTTCAATTGGTCTGCCATTTCTTTGTTCCCCGTTATGACTTCCCCTGATTCTGACTGCAGGGGACCTACGTTTGTCTTTACTAACCTTTTTCTCTTTACATACCTATAGAAACTTTCGCAATCCGCCTTAATGTTCCCTGCATGCTTCTTCTCATACTCCATTTTCCCTGCCCTAATCAAACCCTTTGTCCTCCTCTGCTGAGTTCTAAATTTCTCCCAGTCCCCAAGTTCGCTGCTATTTCTGGCCAATTTGTATGCCACTTCCTTGTCTTTAATACTATCCCTGATTTCCCTAGATAGCCACGGTTGAGCCACCTTCCCTTTTTTATTTTTACGCCAGACAGGAATGTACAATTGTTGTAATTCATCCATGGGGTGTCTGCCATTGCCCAGCCACAGTCAACCCCTTAAGTATCATTCGCCAATCTATCCTAGCCAATTCACGCCTCATACCTTCAAAGTTACCCTTCTTTAAGTTCTGGACCATGGTCTCTGAATTAACTGTTTCATTCTCCATCCTAATGCAGAATTCCACCATATTATGGTCACTCTTCCCCAAGGGGCCTCGCACAATGAGATTGCTAATTAATCCTCTCTCATTACACAACACCCAGTCTAAGATGGCCTCCCCCCTAGTTGGTTCCTCGACATATTGGTCTAGAAAACCATCCCTTATGCACTCCAGGAAATCCTTCTCCACTGTATTGCTTCCAGTTTGGCTAGCCCAATCTATGTGCATATTAAAGTCACCCATTATAACTGCTGCACCTTTATTGCATGCACCCCTAATTTCCTGTTTGATGCCCTCCCCAACATCACTACTACTGTTTGGAGGTCTGTACACAACTCCCACTAATGTTTTTTGCCCTTTGGTGTTCTGCAGCTCTACCCATATAGATTCCACATCATCCAAGCTAATGTCTTTCCTAACTATTGCATTAATCTTCTCTTTAACCAGCAATGCTACCCCACCTCCTTTTCCTTTTATTCTTTCCTTCCTGAATGTTGAATACCCCTGGATGTTGAGTTCCCAGCCATGATCATCCTGGAGCCACGTCTCCGTAATTCCAATCACATCATATTTGTTAAGATCTATTTGCCCAGTTAATTCATCCACCTTATTGCGGATACTCCTTGCATTAAGACACAAAGCCTTCAGGCTTGTTTTTTTAACACCCTTTGTCCTTTTAGAATTTTGCTGTACAGTGGCCCTTTTTGTTCTTTGCCTTGGGTTTCTCTGCCCTCCACTTTTCCTCATCTCCTTTCTGTCTTTTGCGTCTCCCTGCATTGGTTCCCATCCCCCTGCCATATTAGTTTAACTCCTCCCCAACAGCACTAGCAAACACTCCCCCTAGGACATTGGTTCCGGTCCTGCCCAGGTGCAGACTGTCCAGTTTGTACTGGTCCCACCTCCCCCAGAACCGGTTCCAATGCCCCAGGAATTTGAATCCCTCCCTGCTGCACCACTGCTCAAGCCACGTATTCATCTGCGCTATCCTGCAATTCCTACTCTGACTAGCACGTGGCATTGGTAGCAATCCCGAGATTACTACTTTTGATATCCTACTTTTTAATTTAGCTCCTAGCTCCTTAAATTCGTTTCATAGGACCTCATCCCTTTTTTTACCTATGTCGTTGGTACCAATGTGCACCACGACAACTGGCTGTTCTCCCTCCCATTTCAGAATGTCCTGCACCCGCTCCGAGACATCCTTGATACTTGCACCAGGGAGGTAACATACCATCCTGGAGTCTCGGTTGCGGCCGCAGAAACGCCTATCTATTCCCCTCACCATTGAATCCCCTATCACTATCGCGCTCCCACTCTTTTTCCTGCCCTCCTGTGCAGCAGAGCCAGCCACGGAGCCATGAACTTGGCTGCTGCTGCCCTCCCCTGATGAGTCATCCCCCCCAACAGTACTCAAAGCGGTGTATCTGTTTTGCAGGGGGATGACCACAGGGGACCCCTGCACTACCTTCCTTGCACTGCTCTTCCTGCTGGTCTTCCATTCCCTATCTGGCTGTGGACCCTTCTCCTGCGGTAAGACCAACTCACTACACGTGATACTCACGTCATTCTCAGCATCGTGGATGCTCCAGAGTGAATCCACCCTCAGCTCCAATTCCGCAACGCGGACTGTCAGGAGCTCGTGGCGGATACACTTCCCGCACATGTAGTCGTCAGGGACACCGGAAGTGTCCCTGAGTTCCCACATGGTACAGGAGGAGCATAACACCCGACCGAGCTCCCCTGCCATGACTTAACCCTAAGATACACTTAAATTGGCAACAACAATGTTATAAGTTACTGACTAATATAAAAAAGAAAAAGAAAAACTACTCACCAATCACCAGCCAATCACTTACCCCCGAGGCTGTGACGTCACCTTTCTGTTTCTTTCTACTTCTTCTTTGCCTTCTCTCTGTAGCTGCACAAGCTGGGCCTTTATCGGCCTCTGCCGATCCCCGGACTCATGCCTCAGCGACCACGAACTCCCGCTGCCTCTCGCGGCCTTTTGTAGGCCTCTCGCCGACCCCGGACTCACGCCTCAGCGACCACGAACTCCCGCTGCCTCTCGCGGCCTTTTGTAGGCCTCTTGCTGACCCCGGACTCACGCCTCAGCGACCACAAACTCCCGCTGCCTCTCGTGGCCTTTTGTAGGCCTCTCGCCATTGTTATCCCATTCCCCATAAACCCCCCCAAATGCAGATGAACTATTTGCTGCTTTTATTTGAACAAATATTGAATCAATGTAACAGCTACTGAGGAATGTGAGAAACAGTTGGAGTGTTTGTAAATTGCAACACTATTGAAGAAGGTAGGTTTGAACTCAAAGAAGCGCTTTGAATATTAAGGTCTGGATTTTAGATTTTTATGTTTTTGGGGCGATAATTGCTGCGGGTCGGGAAGGTTAGTAGCTGGGAATGGTTTGCGCTTTAGTCGTTAAGTTTGGCCATCTGGGTCCTGCGTCAGGGGGCGCAGTGCTAAGGGAGGAGTTGTACACCTCTCATGGCGCAAGGATGGGAAACTCCTGAGCTAAAGAGCCGGGCTGGGACTGCACCGAGAGATGTCTGGGGTGGGTGCGGCGGGGCAGGGGGAGGTGGGGGGGAGAGGTGGGTTGAAGGCAGGGCAGTGAATCTAAAAAAAACACAAAAACATTCCCAAAATATTGCCCACACCACCACAACACAAATCGTTAAAAAAATTAAAAGGAAAAACAATCACATTTATCTTAGGAGTGCATTACTCACCTCTTCGCCGACAGGATGGTTGGTCTGCCCTCATTTCCCAGGTGGTCATTGAGAGGCGCATTTCCAGGTGGACATAAGAACATAGAACATCAGAAATTGGAGCAGGAGTAGGCCATTTGGCCCCTCGAGCCTGCTCTGCCATTCAATAAGATCATGGCTGATCTGACCTTGGCCTCAACACTTCCTTGCCTGCTCCCCATAACTCTTGACTCACTTATTATTCAAAAATCTGTCTAATTCCACCTTAAAAATAATCAATGACCCAGCCTCCACTGCTCTCTGGGGTAGAGAATGTCAAAGATTTACGACCCTCAGAGAGGAAATTTTACCTCACTTTTGTTTTAAATGGGTGACCCCCTTATTCTGAAACTATGCCCACTTGTTCCAGATTCCCCCATGAGGGGAGACATCTTCTCTGCATCTACCCAGTCAAGCCCCCTTCGAATCTTATATGTTTCAATCAAGATCACCTCTCATTCTCCTAAACTCAAATGAGTATAGGCCCAACCTGCTCAACCTTCATTAAACAACCCCTTCATCTCAGGAATCAACCTTGTGAACCTTCTCTGAACTACCTCCAATGGAAATATATCCCTCCTTAAATAATGAGACCAAAACTGTATGCAATACTCCAGGTGTAGTCTCACCTAAACCATGTACAGTTGTAGGAGGTCTCCCTTACTTTTATACTCCATCCCCCTTACAATAAAGGACGGGTTGGGCAGGAGCTCAAACTCACACGGGTGTCACAACCAGGGACGTTACACGCAAAACCAGACACGATGATCGCTGCCGAGTGCTGGAGGCTGAACGCCCACCCAGAAGTCCTCACCTCCGCCATTGCTGCCGCTCCGGGGCAAAACCCGGAGCACAGAAGACTGGAAAATCCAGTCCCAAATGTTCAACAATGAAGATGCATTTATCCATCTATGATCCCATGAAAAGTCAGTGCAGCCATTTCCCCATGGGCTTAGCTTTGTTAAAATTACCCCGTTACCAAAAACCATATCTGGTTTAGGTCTCAATTCTTTCCCACTCCATTTTGTCTGGGAGCATCGCGAACCAGCACACCAGCACCATCAATTTTTCTGATCCATTTTCACTTGACTCAGAATGAGAAAGCAAATAATATCAACAGCAATTTATTTTGCTCAATACTAATGAAGGTAAGTTAGCCCCAAGTGAGGTTATTACTGCCTTAATGTTGTAGGTATAAAACATTTTATTTGCAAAAACCCACATTACTGTGGTGTTTCGGCTTTACGTCCATATGAAGCTGAAGAAGGTCACTGAGACAAGCAGCTTACCTCAATTGTAAACGACAGGGTTTATGGTGCTGCAATTCTGAACAGTATTGCATGATATTCCCTTGTAGTCAACTTGGTCAGTCACAGGGAAGAGCAAATGAATGTTCGGGGGAGGAGGGGGAGTGGGAAATGAGTTTTCGAGGGGCAATGTCTCCTTATCCAGTAGCAGGGGAGGGGGGTGGGGGAGGGCGAGGGAGAGATCTGAATACAAGGATGAGAATTTTAAATTTGAGGTGTTGATGGACAAGGAATCAATGTAGATCAGCGAGTGCAGGGATGATTGGTGAATGGAACTTGGTATGATGCAGAGTTTTGGATGAACTGACGTTAAGGATGGTAGTATATTGGAGGCAAGCCAGGAGGGCATTGGAATAGTTGAGTGGAGGTAACAAAAGCATGGATGAGGACTTCAGCAGCAGATGGGCTGAGGCAGTCTGGAACTAAACCCAAATAAATGCAAACCTAAATTGTTACACAGCAAATCTTTTCCACTTAGTCTCATTGTATAGAATTTAAATGGATTGAGTTCCTGCCTATTCCATTCCATTGCATAGAATTCAAAATCCTGCAAAAACAATTCAACACAAAATCCTGACCGAAGCACAAAATATTGCCCAATTACCTGATTTGAATGCATTGCAACTAAATACAGCAATCAAGGCAGGTCCACCCTAGAGACCACGGCACATTCTACAAGTCTAATCATTTTTATATAAAATATACGCTTTCTGTTCATGTTTACATTTAATTTGCTGACTGGCTGGTTCAATGGGCTGTGGGATAATGAATTGCAAATTAGCAATTTTGCATCTGCAGTTCATTGAAATCTTCATCCAGGCATAACATTTCCTGGGAAAATAGCTATGTGTTTGTCAGGATACAACTATATTGAGATTGGTGTGATGGGAATGCGCAGTGTTTACATGGCCAGAATGGGATAATTACATTGTTTAGCTTCAACCCTGTTTTGTGCTTTTGTTTTGTATAAGCGGAGGTATTATTCGCAAGAGATGACAGGATTGGTGGGAACGCATCATTGCATCGCTGATTGTGGCTTTTTTTCCCTGTTAAATCCTCTCTTTTTAACATAATTTGTCTCATCCAGCTGGCCCCATCTGCCTCTAGATTGTCTTGAATAACAAATCTGACAACAAAATCATTATGCCAGCCATTGTATGCCACTCAGTGCCAGGAAAAATGGAATTCATGGTGTAAGTGGGCCAGGAACTGATAGCTACTCTCTGCCCATCCCACCTCCATTCACACTACTAGTATTTTTCTTTAAGTGTTAAAAACATCTGCTTTGATTGTCAAAATTGCACTGACAGAATTTCCTATCATAATAACTCCAACTGCTCTTTTTGGCTCATTTCAGCTTTTGTTTGCTGAATAAAAGCTCAACTTGTGAGTAGACTTGGAACTAAAATGAAAATGCATCTGTTGCAGACATTGGGCTTTATATTTAAGTTATATAAGGTTTTGGTGCATCTGCAATTAGTATTATGCTCAGTGTTAGTCTCCACATCTGGTAATGAATATTGAGGCTCTAAAACACTTATAGGAATTGGATGACAAACAAAAGTCATTCATTTATATGCACTGACTTAGAGAGTTAGTATTAATCACTTTGATTAACTACAGATTATGGGGCAGGAGGTGAATATGATTGTGGGTTTGAGAATAACAAAATGTTTGGATGTAATAAATTTGGGTAAGATATTTAAAATGGATAGGGAAACATAGAAACATAAAAAATAGGTGCAGGAGTAGGCCATTCGGCCCTTCATGCCTGCATCGCCATTCAATGAGTTCATGGCTGAACATGCAACTTCAGTACCCCATTCCTGCTTTCTCGCCATACCCCTTGATCTCCCTAGTCGTAAGGATTACATCTAACTCCCTTTTGAATATATTTAGTGAATTGGCCTCAACAACTTTCTGTGGTAGAGAATTCCACAGGTTCACCACTCTCTGGGTGAAGAAGTTTCTCCTCATCTCGGTCCTAAATGGCTTACCCCTTATCCTTAGACTGTGACCCCTGGTTCTGGACTTCCCCAACATTGGGAACATTCTTCCTCGATCTAACCTGTCTAAACCCGTCAGAATTTTAAACGTTTCTATGAGATTCCCTCTCATTCTTCTGAACTACAGTAAATATAAGCCCAGTTGATCCAGTCTTTCTTGATATGTCAGTCCTGCCATCCCGGAAATCAGTCTGGTGAACCTTCGCTGCACTCCCTCAATAGCAAGAATGTCCTTTCTCAAGTTAGGAGACCAAAACTGTACACAATACTCAAGGTGTGGCCTCACCAAGGCCCTGTACAACTGTAGTAACACCTCCCTGCCCCTGTACTCAAATCCCCTCGCTATGAAGGCCAACATGCCATTTGCTTTCTTAACCGCCTGCTGTACCTGCATGCCAACCTTCAATGACTGATGTACCATGACACCCAGGTCTCGTTGCACCTCCCCTTTTCTTAATCTGTCACCATTCAGATAATAGTCTGTCTCTCTGTTTTTACCACCAAAGTGGATAACCTCACATTTATCCACATTATACTTCATCTGCCATGCATTTGCCGACTCACCTAACCTGTCTAAGTCACTCTGCAGCCTCATTGCATCCTCCTCGCAGCTCACACTGCCACCCAACTTAGTGTCATCCGCAAATTTGGAGATACTACATTTAATCCCCTCCTCTAAATCATTAAACGGGGAGACTAGAACTCGGGAGCACAGCCTCAAAATACGGGGGAGCCAATTTAAAACCGAGTTGAGAAGGAATTTCTTCTCCCAGGGGGTTGTGAATCTGTGGAATTCTCTGCGCATGGAAGCAGTTGAGGCTAGCTCATTGAATGTATTCAAATCACAGATTGATAGATTTTTAACCAATAAAGGAATTAAGGGTTATGGGGAGCGGGTGGGTAAGTGGAGCTGAGTCCACGGCCAGATCAGCCATGATCTTTTTGAATGGCGGAGCAGGCTCGAGAGGCTAGATGGCCTACTCCTTTTCCTAATTCTTATGTTCTTATGTACAATGTAAACAGCTGGGGCCCCAGCACAGAACCTTGCGGTACCCCACTAATCACTGCCTGCCATTCTGAAAAGTACCCATTTACTCCTACTCTTCGCTTCCTGTCTGCCAACCAGTTCTCAATCCATGTCAGCACATTACCCCCAATCCTTTTGCACATTAATCTCTTGTGTGGGACCTTGTCGAAAGCCTTCTGAAAGTCCAAATACACCACATCAACTGGTTCTCCCTATTCCACTCTACTGGAAACATCCTCAAAAAATTCCAGAAGATTTGTCAAGCATGATTTCCCTTTCACAAATCCATGCTGACTTGGACCTATCATGTCACCTCTTTCCAAATGCGCTGCTATGACATCCTTAATAATTGATTCCATCATTTTACCCTCTACCGATGTCAGGCTGACCGGTCTATAATTCCCTGTTTTCTCTCTCCCTCCTTTTTTAAAAAGTGGGGTTACATTGGCTACCCTCCACTCCATAGGAACTGATCCAGAGTCTATGGAATGTTGGAAAATGACTGTCAATGTATCCACTATTTCCAAGGCCACCTCTTTAAGTACTCTGGGATGCAGTCCATCAGGCCCTGGGGATTTATTTGCCTTCAATCCCATCAATTTCCCCAACACAATTTCCCGATTAATAAGGATTTCCCTCAGTTCCTCCTCCTTACTAGACCCTCTGACCCCTTACGAGAGAGAGCGAGAGAATGAAATGAGACAGAGGGAGAGAAAGAGAATGGAAAGAGACAGAGAGAGAATGAAACAAGACAGAGAGAGTTTGAACTCAAAACTATGTGGTCAGCCCATGTTTATTTTACAGAACAAGTTTCACTGAAAGATGCCTAAATATCCATTCACTAGCATCAAAGCAGAGAGTAAGGTATTTTTTAGTCAGAATAATCTCCCCACCTTTAGAGACGCAAGCGTATGCTGTGTTGGGCAAGTGCTGAACGGGCGTTATTTTTAAGGTGAAAAAATTTAGCTCTATCCTTGAAAACAGTGGTATTTTAAGGCTATGCCAAAATTTTTAAAATTTTTGGCGAAACTTAGGCCTTTTTTTTTGGCGCTATTTCAGCATTTTAAAAAAAATTATCCGTTATTCGCAAATAGTGCCCAAAAACGGAGCTATTTTTCCATGTGGATAGACTGGCCCCTTTACCTTGGAACTGAAAACTGAGCTGTGCCACGTACGACCTGATTTGCTTTTTCTAATAAAAAGACAGCCCAGTGTTATAGATTGCAGAATGTGTTTGGCAGCATATGCAAATGTATGCAAGAAAAATTGTGAAGCAACGAAGAGCAGTTTGCTGACAGAAAACTTCTCCTTGACTAGCTTGACGTGATTTTAAGGGTTTGATTGATTTTATTTATTTTTCACAGGGAATGTTCAAACATGCATTTCTTTGACATGACCTCTACCTGCCACTGCAGCTGTTATTTTCCTTGATCTATGGCAATAAAGAAGAGCTGTGGATATCAGTGAAACAGTTAAAATTAAGTCAGAAGCCAGATGTTTTATTATCCGAATATTTCTGACTGCACTCCATTGTATTATGGTTTGTGACATCTATGCGCTTTTAGTCATGCTTGACCTAAGATGTTGTGATACCTGCCAGATCAGAGTATTAGAATCATGCTGCTGACATTTGAGCTGCATCTTCCTGAAATCACTGCTCATTATTTATTTATTAGAACTCAGTTTCCTAAAAGAAAATCTTTCTGTTCAGTAAATTGTCCCAAAGATTAAACCAGTGTATTTTTAACGTTTCAGGATCTGTTTTAGATTTAGTCCTCAACTAAACATATCTGTGAGCTTTGAGGGAAAAGTCACACCTGTAATAACTTTATCTCCCCTCTCCATTCCATTTATATTTCATATTTCAAATACATTTTTTATCCAGAAATAAATTACTGCATTATTTTTTAGGTTACCCACTCCTCATTTACATTTCTTGTCCAAGATTTCAGGTTGGTTATCGATATCAGATCCTCTTACTTGGAGGTCTGAGTAACGTGCAAATGTTCACAGTTCAACGAGGAGCTCCCCCTCTGCAGCCTTCTCTCCAATGTAACTTATTGCAATCTTCAATCTTTTTGGAAAAGGAACGTATAACTGGTCAGATCTAAGTGAAACTGTTCATTCAATCAGTACTGAACTCTTCTGTCCCCCCGAACAACTCTCAATAGAGTCCAAAACAGGACTAGAATATTGCTTCTGTATCTGAGGAAACTCTTTCAGCACCTCCTGTGGTTGGTGAGCTTTCATTATTTCAATGACCATGGCAAAATCAAGAACGATTAATGTATAAACTATTTTTTATATCTGTGTGTGTATATATGTATGTGTCTGTATATGTGTGTGTGTGTGTGTATCTATATATATATATATGTGTGTGTGTGTGTATGTATGGTTATCTATATATGTGCATATGTGTGTGTGTGTGTGTGTGTATATATGTGTGTGTATGTGTATATGTATGTGTGCGTGTGTATGTGTATACATAGAAACATAGAAAAATAGGTGCAGGAGTAGGCCATTCGGCCCTTCGAGCCTGCACCACCATTCAATAAGATCATGGCTGATCTTCCTTCAGTACCCCTTTGTTGCTTTCTCTCCATACCCCTTGATCCCCTTAACCATAAGAGCCATATCTAACTCCCTCTTTAATATATCCAGTGAACTGGCATCAACAACTCTCTGCGGCAGGGAATTCCACAGGTTAACAACTCTCTGAGTGAAGAAGTTTCTCATCATCTGAGTCCTAAATGGCCTACCCCTTATCCTACCCCCTATGTTCCCTGGTTCTGGACTTCCCCAACATCGGGAACATTCTTTCCGCTTCTAACCTATCCAGTCCCATCAGAATCTTATATGTTTCTATGAGATCCCCTCTCATCCTTCTAAACTCCAGTGAATAAAGCCCCAGTTGATCCAGTCTCTCCTCATATGACAGCCCAGTCATCCCTGGAATCAGTCTGGTGAAGCTTCGCTGCACTCCTTCAATAGCAAGACCATCCTTCCTCAGACTAGGAGACCAAAACTAAACACAATATTCCAGGTGAGGCCTCACTAAGGCCCTGTACAAGTGCAGTAAGACCTCCCTGCTTCTATATTCAAATCCCCTAGATATGAAGGCCAACATACCATTTACCTTCTTCACCGCCTGCTGTACCTGCATGCCCACTTTCAGTGACTGATGAACCATGAACCATGTCTCATTGCACCTCCCCTTTTCCTAGTCTGCTGCCATTCAGATAATATTCTGCCTTCGTGTTTTTGCCCCCAAAATGGATAACCTCACATTTATTTACATTATACTGCATCTGCCATACATTTGCCCACTCACCTAACCTGTCCAAGTCACCCTGAGCCTCTAAACATCCTCCTCACAGCTCACACCGCCACCCAGTTTCGTGTCATCTGCAAACTTGGAGAGATATTACACTCTATTCCTTCATCCAAATCGTTAATGTATATTATAAAGAGCTGGGGTCCCAGCACTGAGCCCTGCGGCACTCCAGTAGTCACTGCCTGCCATTCTGAAAAGGACCCATTTATCCCGACTCTCTGCTTCCTGCCTGCCAACCAGTTCCCTATCCACGTCAGTATATTACCCCCAATACCATGTGCTTTGATTTTGCACAACAATCTCTTGTGCGGGACCGTGTCAAAAGCCTTCTGAAAGTCCAAATACACCACATCCACTGGTTCTTCCTTGTCCACTCTGCTAGTTACTTCCTCAAAAAATTCCAGAAGATTCGTAAAGCATGATTTCCCTTTCATAAATCCATGCTGACTTGGACCGATCCTGTCACCGCTTTCCAAATGCGCTGCTATTTCATCCTTAATAATTGATTCCAACATTTTCCCCACTACTGATGTCAAGCTAACAGGTCTATAATTACCCGTTTTCTCTCTCCCTCTTTTTTTAAAAAGTGGTGTTACATTAGCTACCCTCCAATCCATAGGAACTGATCCAGAGTCGATAGACTCTTGGAAAATGATCACCAATGCATCCACTATTTCTAGGGCCACTTCCTTGAGCACTCTGGGATGCAGATTATCAGGCCCCGAGGATTTATCGGCCTTCAATCCCATCAATTTCCCTAACACAATTTCCCGCCTAATAAGGATATCCTTTAGTTCCTCCTTCTCACTAGACGCACTGTCCCCTAGTACCTTCGGAAGGTTATTTGTAGCTTCCTTCGTGAAGACAGAACCGAAGTATTGGTTGAATTGGTCTGCCATTTCTTTGTTCCCCATTATAATTTCACCTGAATCCGACTGCAAGGGACCTACGTTTGTCTTTACTAATCTTTTTCTCTTCACATATTTATAGAAGCTTTTGCAGTCAGTTTTTATATTCCCTGCAAGCTTCTTCTCGTACTCTATTTTCACCCTCTTAATTCAACCCTTAGTCCTCCTCTGTTGAATTCTAAATTTCTCCCAGTCCTCAGGTTTGTTACTTTTTATTAGCCAATTTATATGCCTCTTCCTTTGCTTTAACACTATCCTTAATTTCCTTTGTTAGCCATGGTTGAGCCACCTTCCGCGTTTTATTTTTACTCCAGACAGGGATGTACATTTGCTGAAGTTCATTCATGTGATCTTTAAATGTTTGCCATTGCTTATCCACCATCAACCCTTTTAGTATCATTTGCCAGTCTATTCTAGCCAATTCACGCTTCATACCGTCGAAGTTACCTTTCCTTAAGTTCAGGACCCTAGTTTCCGAATTAACTTTGTCACTCTCCATCTTAATAAGGAATTCCACCATATTATTGTCACTTTTCCCCAAGGGGCCTCGCACAACAAGGTTGCTAACTACTCCCTTCTCATTACACAATACCCAGTCTAGGATGGCCAGCTCCCTGGTTGGTTCCTCGACATATTGGTCCAGAAACCATCCCTAATACACT